>NW_027506939.1:116748-296748 GCF_052324685.1 Brachyhypopomus gauderio | reverse complement strand
GCATTTCTTAAACATATTCTAGCCGTCCTTAGAAATGCCTTCCACCCAGAAACTGAGCAGTGTCAGCTTATTTCCAGGAAACTACCTCCACCCACTACATATTCACGGCATCTCCCTCACCTGGATATCTGCATCTTTCACTGGTTCCAGTGGCTCGAAGGCTGTAGCTGCGCTCAGGCTTTCCAGACGCTGGGAGATATGAAAGATGTCCAAACCCCTGGATCCCAGGAGGATGGAGCTGCAGGAGGAGAGGGAGATCATTGTGTCAGCACTATGTCATCAGTGCTGGGGTTATTCTACATCAAACCACCTGAGGACAAACAAGGATCGATATCACAAATCTTGGGGTTTTCACTTTACTGTAAAACCTCAAAAACACATGTTTGTATACCGCAATGAGAAACGTCAGCTTTCAGTTTAACAATTGGAAACTATCAAAGATGGAAATGGTTTTCACACAAGTTACGTGATCTAATATTCCAAATCCGGATTGCTCTAGAGAACACGTCTTCTCAGTTGAATTCCCTTTACGGTGCTACTTGTGGAGAGTTTTGTTAAAATGTTAAACGGTGAGATTCAAAGGGATCATTGTGCAACGCATGGCCAGACATCAGTGATTCATTTGGACTCCATTGACCTTTCAGTTCCACTGCCAGTTGGGCTGGTCAAAATGTCACATTTTTCCCTTTCATGCAGTCAACATTTTCAGCAAAACAGTTTTTTAAAGCTGTAGTCCGTGACTTTGGCAGGATTAACCAAGGGCAGATGTTTAGAAAAAGCTACAACAAATACAGTGCCTTGTCAATATTTCCTCCAAATCTGTGCACACAAAACATGACTACTAGGAGAACAGTACTGCATTCTACGTCTGACTGGGTGGGGGTGTTACAGGAATATCCCCCCCCTGAACTAAGTGGTAAGTGCTTATATATGTGGAGAATTTACACAAACATAACGAAACGCTTTCTGAGGTAAAAGCAACTCACGCTTTGACGTCGGCCGTGTCCTGCGAGGTTCGTGTCAGGGTGCGGGAGCGGAGCCTCTCCCCGGCCTGCTGGATCTCCTGGAGGTTCCGCTCGACGTGGGGCAGCTCGGACACCGCCTCGGTCTCCGCGGCGAGCTGCTCCGCTTGCTGCAGCAGTTCCCCGAAGCCTTCGGCGTCCATGTCCGGCTGCTGGTCGGCACAGAGAGAGCGTTGAAGAGGCGCGCTGCGGCCAAACCGTGCTCACCTGTTCAGCTAGCCGGACAGCTAACTAGCCAACACGGCATTACTCATGTTCGGAGTCACAACTGCTGAGGGAGCGGACAGCACTTCTGTACCCAGGGAGCTCAACAACAGCGTTTACTTCACCAAACAGCTAATATAGTGTAATAACGACTACTGGCTAGCTAACCTCTCATTGAATGGTGTAGCTAGGCTAGCTGCATCATAGGTTAGCCACGTTGTCGCAATGCCTTGTACAATAAAGCGACTCTTGGCTGTTTTGCCAGGATTCAGACTAACTAACGAATAAATGAAATAACATTTATGAAGTCATTATTCAACGTTTATGTATGGGCTGGTCCGGCAGGCTAATAACATGGTTACACCTCACTAGCGGACGAGCTAACCAGCTAATAGTTCAGCACGTTTCTTTCTGGGGACAAGGAGACAGTACCAGATACAAATTAACATGCTTGTTGAATGTTACTATATGAAGCCGGATTATTTCCCTTACCGCTTTATTTTACTGAATCTCAAAGCTCGCAAACGAATCCTCTGATTACTTGTTACGGTTGTAACGCAGGTGTTTCACTCATGTTACAGTGGTTAGCTAGCGCGCTAGTTTTACTCCCGGGTTCTTCACCAGGTCAAATGTGATTGGCTCAGTCTGCCTCGAGTGCGCGCGCGCGGTCACAATAACTTTATTTACAACTGCACAGCAGAGACAAACGTGCACCAAGTTTAGTGAATTTCATTAAATCTAACATTTGTAAATTAGAGATTGAATAAAAGTTTCAAAATGACTTTGTAAGAAATACAGTAATTTCAAAAAATCAAAACAATTAAGCCTTGTTTTCAGCCTTTGCTTGATGCAGATTTAATCTTATAGCGCTTTCCTTTTGTTGCCTACACTGATCAAAATCAATGAAGAGCTGAAAACACCCTCGGAAAGTTTGTGAATGTCCCCTTCTTATGTAGGCCAACGGGACTTGGAAAGTAGGTTGAAGGACCAGTCGGTATGCACTCATGAGGTGGGTGGAGATGTTTAATAGAATTACATGTTAGGAATCGCCTCAAGGATTGCCGTAGTACGGTCGCATTACTCAAGTGTGTCAATTTGGGCAGTCAGTTAAATGGATATAAAAACACTACCACTTCAGCCCTCCGTGCATATGGCACCATTAAAAAGCACATGGAGCGTTTGGATCATCCCACAGACTTCATTATAAACAGGGTAGGTTGAAATGACCACTGCCACATCAGTGGATCACAGAAAGAAACGTCACGTGCTCTACCACACCAGCAATGCCACTTTTCCAGAAGCATCAGTTACACAGTCGACTTCAGCCATAGCTCCCATCCAGTTTAACACTAAAACTAGTTATAAGCCAACCATCTATTCAGAACCAAATCCCCAAGGGGATCTGAAAGAAACCTCAACACGTACAGCAGGTTATTTTATTTTATTTGGCCTTTCATCATAAAAGACAAGCCACCATTGAGGCTGCATGCCACAATAACAAAAAGCAATACAAACAAACAAAAAAGTTTAGATCCTAGGTGTGACGCAATTGGCTTCTTCACTGGCAACATTTGGAATCGCATGTGTCGCCTTTACACACGCATCCAGAAGCACACTTACTGCACCCAGATGGACAGCACGTGCAGCAACCTGTGAAACGTACGGGCAAAAAAAAAGTAAATGAAAATAAGTTGTGAGTTCAGATCATTCAGCAGTTTCCCTTCTTTCCCTTGAACACGTAATGCACGCGACTTACTTTTCTTGCAGGATGTACATTTACAGTCCGTGCACTTACAGTCTGTGCCACAGGTACAAGAACCACCTAAAAGCGACATGAAAACAATTAACGGAGCTTTAATGAGACAAGGAACTGACTTGTGTGCCAAACTACTAGTCTAAAACTAAAAGTTAATCTAATCAAAGCAATAATAGTCTTACCCTTAGCGCAATCACAAGGATCCATTTTTATGTATATAGGTGCGGCAAAGCTTCGCGAACGAAAGAACCACTTCTCTTCTGCCTAAAGCTGAATTGTATTGGGAGTAGTCAAATGTGGTGAATTTATAGTGCTCTGAGAACGATTAGGACGAGTGCAAAAACAAAGGCCCCGCCCCCGCGAGGCTGCACACGGTGTATCTCGTTGAATGACAATTACGCCATTAACACTGGGTGCAAACCATCAAACAGTAATGACATAATACCTGCAAAACCTAGATTTATGTTATGACATAGGCACTCCTACCCTATTCAGAATTGTTGTTTCAACAGGACTGCTTATTATGCCTATCAGCATAATTACAGAATTTATGGTTTATTTAGATAACATAGGTCCCTTGTCAGTTAACAACGGGCTATGAAAATAAATTATGTGTTAAACTTGTTTTATTATAAATTTTAAAAATGTCAATACTATGTTACTAATGTTTGTTTCAAATACATGTATTGTGTATAATTTTCGAAAGAAAATGTAAAGAAATGCTATAATAAAGATATTTCACTTTATAAGAACTTAAAAGTATTTAAGTGTAGTAAATAAGAATTTCTCCATTGCCCACTCTTTGCACACGACACTTCCAAGGAGTCTGGGCTCAGCGCGACCTACTGAACAGGCGCATGCGCAGTTAGCCCGTCGTCTGCACCCGGTCAACCATTCGACCAAGAGCAGAGTAAATACGTGTTTTGCACTTGGTTTGCGTGATTATGACTGAGTAGTTTTTCGATACCCGGGTGCTGTGACGAGTGCAGAGTCTTTTAGAATATCACGCAAAAATGTAATCACCACAACTACACTTAAGTTTCTATATTTTCTCGTGGAGTTACTTTTTAGTCGAAATACATGAAGCGCAGCTACCTCGTTAGCTATATGATGGTCGTACTGGATTAAGTTAGTTTGTTCCATAATATACATAGAAACCGACTATTTCAAGTGATCACATGTATCATCGTTGCAAATGATTAGATACTTAATCCAGTTTAGGTACATCTGCATTGTTTATATAGCAAACTAGCTAACAGTAGATATGTAAGCGTTAAATAAAGCCAAGTTAGTTTACTGCGCATGCGCGGTGGACCTCCCATCAGAGGACTGGAAAACTATGGTGCTTAGCTACCTAAGCTAGCTAGTGCGTTAGCTTGTCAATAACAAAGTAAGAAACCTGTCGGTCCGAACAAAGGATTGGGGTAAGATGCTTTGCTCAGCGAGTGTGCTGTGAGGTGTGGCAACACACATTGGAAACGCACACGATAATACAATTTAAATGTAACGGTTCAAATAATCGGGCCAGTTACCTAGCGTTAGTCCGTTTAACAGAGTTTAAAGTTTAGATAGCACGCTAGTTACCTTCATTAATACGGTTTTGACTTTTTTTTCAGCTCGTATAGCTTTTTAATTGTTTTAAATAACGGAGATGGATTCGTTGGTTAGTGAGAACGTTATCTAGCTAGTTAGCTGGGTTAGCTTCATAAAAGCACCGAGAAGCTCCCGTGTTGCTAGGTAACCGAAGGCCAGCGCGCGACGGGAGAATAAGCTGTTTATTCTATTAGAGCCACAGAGGAGTGAAACCATAACCATGCAGGTGCTGCATCTCTACAGCTAGATAGCATCATTTCATCTTGGGCCAGACGTTTATTTCCCAGTTATTATACACCAAAACCTCTTGAATTTAACACTAAACGAACTATATGAAATCTCAGTCTATCTCTGTGGAACTGTAGCTTGCACGGATCTGCTGTCTTGCTTGAAACCGTGCAGCCATGTTGGTCCCAATCTTCACCCTCAAACTAAACCACAAGATTAACCCCCGCATGGTTACTATGGGGAGGTTTGATGGAGTTCACCCGTGTCTGACTGCTGCTACGCAAGCAGGGAAGGTAAGTGCAGCGAATACAGTTAAGCCGAATACCACATATTTATTTGACTCTCTGGTATAGATTAGGAATTAGGCGAAACTATTCGAAATGAGCCACTTGTTCAAATCCGTTTAAATCTGCCAAACTATCCAGGTGTTCATACACAACCCTCACACTCGAGGCCAAAGGCAAACATCTCACCGGCTGAGCCGGAGTGGTCAGGACTCCGACATTTCCTTGCTGAACATTAACCAGGCTGTGAGTTGCCTGACTGCGGGGGCCCTGAGCCCCAGTGCCACAGGGGACGCGCTGCTGGTCGCCTCGCACACCAACCTGCTGGCCTACGACGTACATGACAATGCCGACATATTCTACAGGGAGGTGAGTGAAACAGCGTTGAAGATGTCGAAAAGTGTCAGAAATCTGGTGGTTAAAATAATGTAATTTCTAAAATGGTTGGTTGTAGTTTTCTTTCTGGTGTTGGTTCTGCACTGCAGGTGACAGACGGGGCCAATGCCATCGTTCTGGGAAGGTTAGGGGATATTCAGACCCCTCTCGCCATCATCGGAGGAAACTGTGCTCTTCAAGGCTTTGACTATGAGGGCAATGACCAGTTCTGGACAGTAAGACAGTCTTGTTTGTTTTTTTGTTGTTAAAATTACTTTACAAAAGTACAAAGGGGGCTTAAAGTATGTGTTTCTGCTAAAGGTGACGGGAGACAACGTTCGGTCGCTGGTCCTGTGTGACTTCACTGGTGATGGGAAGAATGAGGTGAGATACAGCAGCAGTTTTCCTTTTGTCTGTGTGAAGTTAGTCCTACATAATTCAGTCTGGGTAGTGAGAGACAGTTTTGGTATCCAGAAAGTTTTTTTTATTATTGTTATCAAACACATTGATCTACTAATAGTGATTTACACTGAATATATTTTATCCTCGCTGTTATGCAAAAAGCATCAATATCTTTACCTTTGTTATAATCAACATTTCATTTAATTTTAAACTAATCAAGTGCAGGTTGCTTAAAGTGGCACTTTACTAAAATTGATTGATCCAGGTCCACAATCACTACAATGTTTTTTAAAATGATAGAATGATGACAGCATATTTGTGGGTTGTATTTAGGACAACATTATACAATACCTCTCTGTATGTTGGGTATTTTTTGCACTACTTTTAGTTGGGCAGGTGCTATTGGCATTGGAAAAGGAATGGAAAATGTCAGAAGAAAAGTGTTGTCTGATCATAGGAGAAGGTCTTTCTATTTATATAAGAACCCCAGACATTTTTTCCTTGTACCTGGAAAATTAAATCTAGACATTTCCAAATCACAGGTATACCAATCACAGCAGCTGTTGAAAACCTCATGATTGAGGTTTGATGCTCAGTTAACTTGCCTTTGACGACAGGACTTAATCTGTTCCAGTGAAATCAGCTCAGCCAGCCCATATTTCTAACAGCGTTTACATGTTTTAAATTGTCTGATCATTGCATCACATGAAATATCTGCTAGATTTAAAAGGTCATGGATAAATTAATCAGAGAAATCACACGAGCATGGATACATTGAACTGAAAATATTGGAATGTTTGCATACTAACCAGCAGCACCCAAATATCCTCGGTACATATATGCTAAGAGTCTGTGTGCCCCGCATAATCTAGAATCCTTGTTTTGATTTGCAGCTGCTTGTGGGATCTGAAGACTTTGATATTAGAGTATTTAGGGAGGATGAGCTGGTGTGTGAGATGCCAGAGAATGAGGTAAGTAAAAGTGACATTCACAGCTGTTCTGAGGGTTATCAGACTCGTGCGTGGGGAAAAAGGTCCGAGCTGTAAGTCTACCGGTGGTTTTCTGTTCCTCTCAGACAGTAACGTCGCTGTGTCACATGCACACTAGCAGGTTTGGTTACGCTCTGGCTAATGGCACTGTTGGAGTGTACGACCGCACTGCCCGCTACTGGAGAATCAAGGTATTGTTTAAAGAAAAAATTTAGTTTTTTTCCCCCCCAGAACTTACTGTTCACTACATAAAGCACAATTTGTAACCCTGTTATTAAAGTGTTGTTTTGTTAGTGTGTCGTCATGGCTGTTTATTTGTACTGCGTGCAGTCAAAAAACCATGCGATGAGTATCCATGCCTTTGACCTGAATGATGACGGAGTTGTAGAGCTCATTACTGGCTGGTCTAGTGGGAAGGCAAGTCAGCTTCAGGGGACCTTCATGCTCCACTTCTGACTCATGTGTTTGTCACCCTCTGCCCTTTTACCGGCACTCACTGTGATTTTATTTCTTGTGACTGTCCAGATTGATGCGCGCAGTGATCGTACTGGTGAGGTGATCTTCAAGGATAACTTCTCCTCATCAGTGGCTGGGGTGGTGGAGGCAGACTACCGGATGGACGGGCACGTCCAGCTCATCTGCACCTCAGTGGAAGGAGAAGGTGATGGAACTTGAGCACAGGTTCACCTTTTTCACATAACATGATTAAATCTGATTGACAGCAGAAGGGTCTATGAGTTTAAGGGCCCGCTGGAACGATGTTGGATCTTAGCCAGTGACCATCCATCCTTAAACGTATTAATTCACTGCGTCTTGGCGTGCAGGGTGTATATGGTTCAGTCTGTTTAATGTGATGGGACCGGCCCGCTGTGGTTCAGAGTTGGCCCGGTTCTGATGCCGTGTTGTCTCGCAGTACGCGGCTACCTACCAGCCTGTAAGGACATGAAGGGGAACCTTATGGACGTGAGTGTGGAACAAGACCTGATGAGGGAACTGAGTCAGCGTAAACACAACCTTCTCCTGGAACTTCGCAACTATGAGGAAAACGCCAAGGTCCCCATATTCGCCTGTACAGACGTGTATGTATGCATGTACATGCTCAGAACAGACATGAGCTAATGATACATGTGCCACCCACTGTTGTAGGCTGTCCCGGGCACCTCTGAGGCGGAAGCTCAGATGGGTGTGATCCCCGCCAACACTCAGCTCCAAACTGCCCTGTGTGTGCGGTCTGGCACACGCACTCAGAGGGCCCACATAGAGCTCAGCATCTCTACACCAAACGGTGTGACATCTTCACCTAAAAAACGCTCAACCTGCCCTCTAACTGCTTTAGATACCACAAAGTATGTCCATTTTTATGTTTGAAGCATTGCACTCATTCACAGACCTCTCTCTCTCTCTCTCTCTCTCTCTCTCCCCCCTCCCTTCAGAGACCATCATTCGAGCTGTGCTGATCTTTGCTGAGGGCATCTTCGAGGGCGAGAGTCACGTGGTGCATCCCAGTGGCCAGAACCTCTCCGGCTGCGTCTGCGTTCCACTAATTCCCCCTAAAGACATCCCAGTAGACCTGCACATCAAAGCTTTTGTGGGTGGGAGGACCAGGTGTGGGGATTTGTGTGTATTTGTGTATTTGTGTGTGTGTGTGGTTTTATTATTTATTTCCAGTTGATGTTCTTGGCTATGTAGCGAGTCTATTGTTCCGTTTGTCAATGGATTGATTGTTAAAATTGCATGGACAGGCTGCACAGGATTGCCAAAAGCTGTTTAACTGAGCTCTGACTCTGTAACGTGCTAGCAAGCGAAACGCTCTGGGAAAGGTGCTATATATATATATATATATATATATATATATATATATATATATATATATATATATAGCTCTGCTGTAGTCTGAGTCTGAGGCCGCCTGCTGGTTAGTGATTCCTTTAATCAGTAGTGCTTCTTCTCAGCAAGATCAGTAGGGAGCTGTATGTGTTGACTGAAGTAAAGAATAACGTGTTCGGACAGAAAGCAGAGGTGTTGCAAGAATGATTACAGTTTTGTTGTTTTTTTTCTTGTTTTGGTTTTAGCACACAGTTTCACGTGTTTGAAATAACACGTCAGCTGCCTCGATTCTCTATGTATGACCTTCACGTTGACCCTTCAACCCCTGCACCCACAGGAAGAGTCACATTTAGTATCAGTGACAGACCACAAAGGGTAAAGCATGCAAACAAACATGTGCACGCTAATACACACACACACACACACACCAATGATTATCTATCATTGATATTGAATATCTCTTAGGAATTTCCCATAATGCTGCTTAAGGGCTGCTCTGACCGTCTATCAGTCGCAAGCATTGTGCTAAAACAGGGCTTCTGTAAACCATGTGCCTTACAGAGTTCTTGTTTAGAGCTAGCAACACCAAGAACTTGGCTTCATTACCATGGTACGTATGTACTGTCGTACGTTGTGGGGAGCTCTTTCCTTGGCTGAGACGCTTTGTCTCTGTGCAGGTGATCATGTGGCTGAATCAGAACTTTCTGCTGCCAGAAGGCATCAGCAGCCCAGATGTGACATTCACTTCCCTTCGTGGAGGAGACCTTCTGTCCATCAGCATGAGCTCCAGTGGGGAGGTATGTGTGTCTGTCTGAAATGTGAAAAAGTCCAAATTTATCAGCGAACGTCATCAGGTTCTTTAAATGCTGATGGAGAAACCTGGATTTCAATGTTGCACAAAAGCAAAACTTCAATACTGCTAAGATCGATCATCGGACGTCTTCATCTTATTCTGCATCCTTAGATCACACTGTGTACGGATGATATCGACCTGGCAGGAGATCTGGTCCAATCACTGGCCTCCTTCCTGGCTATTGAGGACCTGCAGGCAGAGGCAGAATTCCCAGCCTACTTTGAGCAACTTCGGGTCACTCTAACAGAGGCTAGTAACACTGTTCCACCTGCCTTCCACTTCACAACATTCATATTGTGCCGACTCACTTTGGGCCATGTCAGAACCAGTACTCGTAAAGGAACGGTGTGTGTTCAGGTGGATGAGTTCCACGCCGTGCATCAGAAACTGACGGCAGCCATCGCGGACCACTCGAACCACATCAGAAACATGCTGGTGCAGGCAGAGGATGCTAGGCTCATGGGAGATTTGTAAGTGTCTGCTTCCTCCTGATCACTTCAGACCGCTTCATTGTAATGGTCGATGTGTTTTTCCTCTCTACGCACCCCCCCCCCCCCTTTTCTGTCTCATTTTTAAATTTCGATCATACACACAAACAACTGCTTTTGTTTTCCTTTTTCTCACAGGAAGACCATGAAAAAACGTTATATTGAGCTATACGACCTCAACCGTGATCTGATTAATGAATATAAAATCCGGTCCAACAACCATAGTGCTCTCCTATCCTGTCTTAAGGGTGTAAACCAAGCCATTCAGAGAGCAGGCAGGCTCAGAGGTAGGTGAATGACCATGAGGTCCATACTGGAGGGGGTTTCTTGCTATAAACTCTGATCTGCTTACAGACAATATACAAAAGACTGACTGCACAATGGATCATTTTCTCAATCCATGAGATTCTGCTACTGATTGATGTCCCCAAATATAGCCCACCTCTATACTCTCTCTTTTCTCGTCTCTTCTCAGTGGGAAGACCAAAGAACCAGGTCATCACTGCCTGCCGGGATGCAATCAAGAACAACAACGTAAACGTCCTCTTCAAGATCATGAAAGCAGGGACTGCTTCTTCCTGAGGGAGCCCTCTGGTGGCCATTTGCATAACGTACAGCACTGGCACCTTGGAGATTAGACCAAGCCCCCGCCCACGGCTGCGGCTGAGACAAACTCCGTCCAGTAATTCATTCTTACCGAGTAATGGACTGCAGAACATATACTCCAGGCCTTATTTAGGCAGTATGTAGAATATGTAAGTTGATTCTTGTGTGTTCAGAGAACAATGTGTTCAAGTGTCCAGGAACAGAGAACTGTGGACGGTATGAAGTTGTTACCTTTTTTTTAAGGTGTACATAGGCACTTTGTATCGACTTTGTGTAAGTGAGAAATATCAACTAAAAATAAAATGTAATTGAATGAACTGTTTTCGTTCGGGTCCCAGCCGAATCGGACCGAGTCAGCTGCTCGTGCTGCAAGCCGCTCGTGTTCTCGCCGTTTATTTTCGTGCGCGTGCCTTCTGCCTTTGCGCGCGAGCGTCGGCCGCTGCGCTGGCATCTGGCTCGCTGCACGCCCATGGATGCTCTATTGTCACGTGGACATTTTTCTTACATGATGTTAGATTTCTTTTTCCAAAACGTGTTGTTTACCCGTTTTGGCACACGATAGTGCAGTGGCAGTAGAAATGTGAAGCTAGCGTCACTACCAATTTTGGAGGGCTGGACTAAGTTTTTGGTGAACATGCGCAGCATTTTTGAGCTTGCCGAAGTTTCTTGACGAAAACCAGATGTTGCCAGTGTTGGTCTGTAATTTGGTGACAGTGCTAGGTAAGTCTTGGTGTGTAATGCTGCAGTGTTTGTGTTTCTTGTTGCCTACTGTTGGGTTTAAACTTCGATATTACCGCCAAAGTTTTTAAGATGACGGGAGTTATGTCGGAAAAAGCAAAATGTTTGCACGAGCTAAAAGCGCGAGGACCGCGTTCATCTGTTAGTCGAGCGCTTCTGGCAAAAGATAAAACGGCAGTTTATTCGAATGTACGACCAAAGAAACTTGGAGGGAAGTGCTTTTCTGCATTTCTTATATCCTTATTAGCAAATAATAAGTAAATAATCTTAATAACAAGGAGTTAATCCCATTTCAGTTTAAGCTTCTGTCCATTTAAAATGCTTATAAGGAAAAGGCTTGACGTAAATATTCCTACTTCAGCATCAAATTATTGTACAAGTGTAGAAATTCAATGGTTAATTGTAACTACCATATTAATTGACATGTATCTAATCTAAAACTATATACCTGTTTCTAGGAACCGATTTATGCACGCGAGATGCCAAAGCCTTAAAAAAGTCCTGGATCCGTTTTGGAAGGCATAGTTAAAACTGAGAATCTCACATGTGTCTCGGATTACTTCACTCAGAGAGGTAAGATATCCAGGGTGGAGGAAATTAATAACACACTCAACGAGTTGTTCCTAATAGGTTCTGGAGTAGGAATTACTGCCAACGAAGAAATGCTAACATAATGATAAGCTCTGAAACTCGATGGCTGTGTGGCTGTGAGACTTGTTAAAATTGGATTGCAGTATCTGATACAATGAGGAGGATCCACTTAAAGGGAGATGTGCTTTGCACCATAATCCTGCTGGTGCTTCTGGGCATATTGTTGTATGCCCACCAAAGTTCATCTCCCATTTGGGAGGCAGTGCACATTAGGAATCGGTCTGCCACCTCTAAAGATCTCCTAAAAGCTGTACCTCAGCACAGTCCAGTGCCTAAGTCACAGGCAGAAGCCAGATCAAACACTTCTAAGCTCCAGACAAAACGGAAAGATCAGAAGGCTCTGATGAAATCGAAGAAAAGGGCTGGGAGAAACAGATCCCCCACAAAAACCAGTGTTATTCCGACCCTGCCCCAGTTTGACTTTGAGGATTACCTTCGCAAGAAAGACCAGAGGGAGTTCGAGATGTTAATTGACCAGCCAGAGAAGTGTTCAGGGCCTGGCGGTGCACCCTATTTGTTGATTGCTATTAAATCAATAGTAGCAGACTTTGACAAGCGTCAGGTGGTGCGACGTACCTGGGGCAGAGAGGGCGTGGCCCTCAACGGGGTGTCCGTCATGACTGTTTTTCTGCTTGGAGTTCCCCAAAATATCACAGCACTCCCCCTGTGGGACAAATTGTTGACATACGAGAGTCGAGCATTCGGGGACATACTGCTGTGGAACTTTGAAGATGCGTTCTTTAACCTGACGCTCAAAGAAATTCACTTTCTCCAGTGGGTGAATACAACCTGTTCCAAAGTGAAGTTCATCTTCAAGGGAGATGCAGACGTCTATGTGAACATCAACAACATTCTGGAGATGCTTGCAGACAGGAAGGCTGATGAGGACCTTTTAGTTGGGGATATAATTTTCCACGCAAAACCAATCCGCAGACGTAGCAGCAAATACTTTGTGCCTGAGTATATATATGGCCAAGGGATTTATCCATCTTATGCAGGGGGCGGTGGCTTCGTTATGTCTGGGCACACTGCACTGAGGCTGCACATGTCCTGCAAGGAAGTGGAGCTCTTTCCCATAGACGACGTGTTTCTGGGAATGTGCCTGCTCCGGCTGGGCCTCAAGCCCACGCACCACGAGGGTTTCCGCACCTTTGGCATCGTGAAGCCGTCAGCTGCGCCCCACCTGCAGGTGTATGACCCATGCTTCTACAGAGAGCTGATGGTGGTGCACAGCCTGACTGTGGCCCAGATCTGGCTCATGTGGAACCTCCTGCATGACCTCAGTGTGCGGTGCCATGGCAGCCAAGATGCCACAGTGTGGCCCTTTAAGTGGAGTAACAGGACTCCTGCTGCAGCTGAGCCAAATGGTGATGAGGATCATGGGAAACACCATTACAAAATAAGAGTGTTTGTGAACCACTGATTATGTTAACCCTTAAACTGCCGATACTGTGAAAGTTTAATGCTGGGGTTTTGAAGGTTTTAGTCAAAGTCCTTTAGCTGTTCTTGATCTTTTAAACATATTTAAAAACAAATATTTTGTTAGACTTGCACACGAACCTTGAAGGGAGTTTGGTCGACTTCAAAGCAACTGGTTTCTGAGCTGCTGTCAGAGATGAATAATTAAGCTTTGTCATGGATGATGGCATCAACACATTAATTTTTTTCCAGAAAAAAATGTTATACATAAATTCCAAATGCTGATATAGACATAATGGATCATATTTTGTAAGGCTAATGCAGTATTGCAGTCTCTACAGATGACTAAACCCAGGAGCAAACAGTCTCTCCTACAGATGACTGAACCCAGGTTCAAACGGTCTCACAAATGGTGAGCGATAATGGAATATTTAATACTCCAGATGCTCAAAATTTAAGTACACAATTGGTCTGACTTTTCTCCCTGGTTTGGTTTTTTGTAAAGTGGTAATTTCCCCTTGCTGCTGAGTGCGCTCTGCTGTAAGAGACGTCTGTTGCTGTTTGAGGGTTATAATAGGAGTTAATGCATGGTCACTGAAACTGTCCATCCATCCTCATCTGCTTATCCGGGTCTTGGTCGCTGGGGCAGTAGCCTAAGCAAAGAGGCCCAGGTTTCTCTCTCCCCAGCCACCTCTTCTAGCTCTTCTGGGGGGATACTGAGGTGTTCCCAGGACAGCCGGGAGATATAATCTCTCTGAAAACATTGCAAAGCAAAAGACCAAAGGAACATGGAGGTGCTTCCCCTCATATTTATTACACGCAGTCTTGAAATATTTCTTGTGTGGGACACACTGTACCAGAATGTTTCATGAACAAATGCAGTTTATAAAACTGAAAATATTGTAGTTGCAGTAGATTAAACGAGAAAATACTAAAGTCACAGCATTTCTGCATGGGAGCACTGTATACTGAGCAAACCTGCAGCTGACATCTGCAGCTGGAATTCTTGCTTAAAATAAAATAAATGAAAACAGAACATGCCTGACAAACAGACCGTCTAACTTCTTTTCAGACAAAAAAAAAAAACCTGCGAAAAAAAAACCACCACATTGCAATTACTCTTGATTCACAATTTTTAATCGCGAGTCCCATTTCCAGAAATGGGTCAAATATACTGAGTCCACGAAAAAGAATCACTTTGGAGAAGGGGTGGAAACATACAATATATAAGGAATACATTATATAGCATTAATATGCACATGACACTGAATGAATACATTACATAGCATTAATATGCACATGACATTGAATGAAGTTGTCCATTTTGAAACGCAGTCCTAAGGATTATCATTCATTCACTTGTTCAAATGCAAAAAGAGGATGAAGTCTGAAGAGGAACCAGAATGAGCCAGAACCCAGCTGATCAAAGCTGAGGGTACACTTGCTCCAAGCATTTAAATGGAGAGAGACAGAGAGAGAGAGAGAGAGAAAAGAGATCCACCTGAGTTTGTGCATGGCTGCGCTCTCCTAACGGGCATGCTCTCTTCCAACTGGCGCTCTCTCCTTACAGGCACGCTCTGTTCCAACTGGCGCTCTCTCCTAATGTGCATGCTTTGTCCCAACCGGTTATTCTCTCGAAATGAGGACGATCCGTCCTAACAGGCGCTCTCTCTCCTAACAGGCACGCTCTGTCCCGACAGGCGCTCTCTCCTAACAGGCACGCTCTGTCCCGACAGGTGCTCTCTCCTAACAGGCACGCTCTGTCCCGACAGGCGCTCTCTCCTAACAGGGTGCTCTCTCCTAACAGGCACGCTTTCTCTTGACAGGCGCTCTCTGCTAACAGGCATGCGCTCTCCTGACAGGGCGCTCTCTGCTAACAGGCGCGCTCTGTCCTGACAGGCACTCTCTAAAAGGCAGGAGCACTGTGCTGGCTAGTGGTTGTTGGTGCTGCTGCTTCTAAAACTGTCTAAAAAGAGGGTGAGCTTCAGCACTTAAGACTTAAGTTGTGGAAAGACAAATTATACACACACACACAGGTAAAATGTGAAAAGGTTATTCATACTAATTTGGAATAGACAGGAAAGTGCACGTTTTGGTTAACAGAATCATCATAAGCACTAGTGTGAACATCCAGTCATGGAGGGCTGTGAATGTGGAGGAAGGCTGTAGGCCCCACCACAATTTCAGAGGCAAATGCAAAATAATTAAGCTGATTATTAATAATGACCTTTATACCTGTGTTGACCTTTATATCAGTAATCTAACTGACCACATATCTCCCTTCAGGTTTGTCCTCTGGCATATGGAGACAGGGACCGGTCCATTGGTTTAGCTGCACAGGCTCTATCAAACACAGATCAGGTTCAGATAAAGAGCGAGTGGAACCAGGCGCGGAGGAAGATGAGGCACAATGTTAAGGGCAGGACTGTGTTAAGGTTTTGTTGATTATTCTCCTTGGTTTAACTCACCATTAAGAGAGGAATGAAGCTGACTGCTGCCATGGAAACCAAGGAAAAAAAAAAAAAAAGAATACAACCAGTGCCAGATCACAGTGTCAGACACAAGCCTGGAGAGATGGGGAAGACATGTGGGCCATACAAGTGGAGCCCCCTAGTGGACTGCATTGTCACACTTCATGTTCTGACCCAGGAGGCTCTGTCAGTACTGACTTTTATAAGTCTGCACAACACTATGGTTCTGGCCACTGTCTGGTGTCCTGCGCCAACCTCCTGATCGTGGCGAAATATGGACTGCGCAGTCAGAGCAGACGTTCCCTGCTATGGACTACACATGGTCGCAAAAACTTGTGCAATACACACACAATGCAAGAGAATTCCAGAGTTCCAGCTCAGTGTGAACCCCTGTGGTACCATTACCTTAAATGGACAAAACAGACATGCGTGCTATTTACAGATTTGTACATAGACAGACAGGCAGACAGAAACAGACGCACAGCACTGCAGAAAGCCCAGCATGTAACTGATAGAGCAGCAAACAGAGATCAGGAGACTAAAGCTCGGAAGGAGAAAGCTCCGAAGACCGTAACGGGGGTGTCTGGCGTCACACTGCAATGAAGACTGCATCATCACTTAAAACAATTCTGGGGAATTCTAAACCAAGAAGAGATTGCTCCTGCTCTCTGGTAAATTAAGGACACATCTGAGGAGAACATTTTAATCCATGGACAGTTGTTATTTCTTTGGCTAAAGTTTTGGCAAATAAGGAAAACCTTAGAGATGTGTAACGGAGGGAGAGGCTCTGAAGACACAGAGCTCAGGTGAAGACAGCACAGTAGGGAGGGACCCTAGAACGCCAACGAGTCATAAAAACGCGTAGAGGTCCAGAGTGGCGGAAAATGACAGGCCAGTGGCTTTTCTGTCCAGGTCTCTGTGTTACAAGCTCCAACATCCAGTCCATGTCCACCTGTTCTCCTGTGTCTCAGTAATCCCAACAGTCCTCAGTGGACAGAAGACAAGTGTCAAGTAAATAAGGTGGATCCTTTTGTTTTAGTGCAAATGTTAAAAACCATGCAATCACCTTAGGTTGCAAGAAAACATAAAAAACAAGGAAAAAGATGATGGCCAACTTAAGGTTAAACTGAAGTTCGCACTGCACAGCACTGCAATGGGAGTTAACCAAGTCTGTATTTGTTCCAAGAAAATATGCTGACAAGCACCCTCCCAAGTGTGGTGTGCAGCTAGTTTGTGCTTATAATTTTGTAGATCACACACACGTAACTACTTAAACAAAACTAAACTAAAAACACTTTATTCATGCAATGGCTCCTAAGGTTCACAAATCCTCCAGGGTGTTGTGAGCGCACCCTCTGCATGTGCTGGCCACTGTAATCCTGAAATGAAGCGAACTGAATGTGTTTAAAGTGTTTAATGTGCAGAAGAGGAAATGGCACCCTAACGTCTGTCCCTTGTACCCTCTGGTGTTGGTGTCAGTGTGTTGAGGGACCAATTTAGAAATAGAAAGCCATTAATAAGAACAGCTTCTTTACGCTTCTGAATTTATAAACATGCAATTCCTGTTCATGTAGGAATAAGAATTAAGCATGTGTGTTTGTTTGAGATCACTGACATGGGTGCAGAGTTGGAAATACAGCTGCAGGTGGGTGGGGGTTGGGCGGGGGGGTTACAGGATAAAGGGTGGGGTGGGGGTGGAGCCACTGCTGGCTGCATCCATCCATGTGTGCCAGGTGGGAGGGGCTATAGGGGTGGGGCATCCATCCATGTGTGCCAGGTGGGAGGGGCTTTGGGGGTGGTGCATCCATGATGGCACACAGTTGGAAGTAGGCAGAGTTTCCAACATGTGGTTATTCAGCTGGTGGGACATCAGTTGTATGTGTGTGTGTGTTTGTGTGTGTGTGTGTGTGAGCGCGGTGGAGGGAAGGCACACTGCGCTGGTGGGCTCCAGGGATCCACAGGAACCTGCGAGGCGAGATGGGCATGGTGGGCAGTTCAATGGGCAGCTCAGTGGGCACCGTGCTCGGTGCGGTTCTGGATGCCTGGGCGGGGAGCTCCGTACAACGTCACTGACGCTATGTGGTTGTTCTGCATCACCTGGAGGCCCACAGACAGTGTTATTAATCATTATGAATCAGGTGCTTAAAGGTCACCCAAGCAATTTTTGTGTGACTTTACTATCTGAATGTAAAGACAGCTTATGTGAATGTAAAGATAGCATATGTTAATACTGAAAGAGATGTTCAGAGAAGGAAAAACCAATCAGGATGCTTCTTATTGGGGGGGGGGGGGGGGGGGGGGATAGGGCTCTCTACCTGGCACACAGGAGGACAGGCTAAGTGCTGGGAGGAAGTAGGGGAGGATGGACTTCATGAACACTGAATTACAATTCTATTACTGTGTCTATGAAAGGATTAACATGCTTCAGCTTCATGCTTCAGCAAAAAAAAAAAAAAAAAAAGCCTGAATGCTTAGCTCGAGGACTTTCACACGGTATAATTAGGACAAGTTCTCAATAAGCTTTACCCCCAGACCGCAACTCTCCTACCTCAAAGATCATCCTCTGAAAGCCGAAGCAGAAGGTGGAGCCAAACGGGTTGGTGTTATTGGCAGACGATGACCTGCAAAGCAGAGCTCCACTCGGTCACCGAGTCAGAACCGATTTTCTAAATCCTGGGTTGGCAAATCCTCTTTTGGTTTTAAGGGATGACATATACAGCATTTATTCTTTAAAACAAATTTCTTTGGTATTTTTGAACAATATTATCTTAATTTTGGTCCCTTGGTCAAGGTGGCCTGTATCTGAGGTTCTTTGCCTCCTGCCATTTTCTCCTGGTCATTTGTCCAGCTGTGTGTCTTACCTATGAAGCACCACTGGCTTCTCCATAGGATGTCCCAGTAACTCCTGGATCTGGTCCCACTGAGCAAACGGGAGAAATGTATTCAGCACCTTCTCAATACATACACATATTTATCTGTGTGCATGTACGAGTGGGCAGCAGTCACCTTGCTGTAGGTGGTGAGGATGCAGTCCTCCCCCTGGACATCAGCTCCATCTGAAAGACAAGCAGGACCCGTGAAGCCTCTATAGCCCCCATACTCAAATAGCGGCCCGCGGGCTATCTATTTCTGGCCCGCGAGTTGTTTAGAAAAGTGGTTTTTTTTAGGATTTTTTTTTTCAATTGCGCTATCCGCTCTTATTTTGAAATCGCGCACCGCGATCTCAAGACAATGCCGGGGATTGCGTCTATGGCAACAACAAACAGGTAGCAGACGCCCAAATGCGCCCCCCCCCCCCCCCCCCCCCCCCCCCCCCCCCCCCCCCGTAACCGGCCCGTTCAGTGATTGAAAAAATAAAATGTGGCCCATCATCATTTCTATTTGAGTACCCCTGCTCTAGAGGCTCGAGGCTGTTGCCAGTTCCCTGGCCCCAGATCACCAGGAGATGTGGGAAAAGCCACACAGCCTTCACCCACCTTTTTTAATGATGAGTGGGATCTTGAAATCACATCGATGATATCTGGAATCAGAAAGGCGGGGCAGTACATGAGCTGCAATTCACTATAGGTTCATTCAACTTACTTTGACTACAAGGCAATGTAACATGTTTCCAAAGATATATTGGTGTTTTTTAACAGGATTCATTATATTGGATTAATTTTATCCTATTCAACAGCTGCTATAGAGTAGGAGATATGGTAACCAACCCCATTTATGAACATGTATAGAATAGCTAGAGAATTACTTAGATTCTGAATATCTAATATCAAAAATCAAACATACGGCTGCTTGCAAAACATTAACTAGCTTTTTTGTTTAACTGCTACATGTGGAGTATTAGTTGTCAAATAAACAACATTCAAGGTCAGTCCTGAGTAACATTGGCAGACAGGGCCACACTCACATGTTGAAATTGTAATGGCCTGGGTAGTTGGTGTGAAGAACAAACTTCTTCACTAGGTGGGACGTTGAGTCAAACAGTATGTCCTGGGTGTATGAAAGAGACAGAAAGGGCGGGGAGGCAGAGACAGAGAGGGTCAGGGGGGTGAGACCAAGATGCTTCAAATATTCCAGCACCCGGTTGCAATTCCTCTACCTGAGCCAAGAAATAATGCCAATGACAGCCATCTACACTAAAGCATTTAGAGGTCCTAGTTTAAAGGACAGGGTGGTGATGCAACTGGCTGTTACACACGCACAACCAAGCTTCTGCCATGGACACGTACCACTCCCAGTGTGAAGTAGTTAAAGAAGTAGTCATTACACTTGGATGGGACTTGCTTGTGGGGAGAGGGAGAGTGGATCTTCATCTGAAACGAGGGAAAAAGAACAGGGGACTGTATACATAGCTGATCATCAAGAAGGCAATGCCTTGAAAACTAAAGAGAATGTATGAAGCAATAATCCCTTACTGGGATGTCAGCTGGCTAACTGCAAATCTTCACTTTTGCTCACGAACCAGTAAAATGCAGACGGTCTCTAGGATGACTACACTGGCAGACATGGAGAGGAGGCTTCAAGAAAATACCTTGTCCTCAGACTTGTAGAACACCTTATGTGGAGAACCCAGAGCGCTCAGGACATCCTGACAGGAGTCTCCAAAGTAGATGCTTCTCTCCAGGACCCGCAATTTTGCATCAGCCATCACACCTGGGCCGCACCCTGACACACCATGCATGTAATTTAGATGGCTGTTTGAGACAATGCCACCCTCTAGTGGAGTGGAG
Organism: Brachyhypopomus gauderio; assembly: GCF_052324685.1. Classification (NCBI taxonomy): domain Eukaryota; kingdom Metazoa; phylum Chordata; class Actinopteri; order Gymnotiformes; family Hypopomidae; genus Brachyhypopomus; species Brachyhypopomus gauderio. Next base: position 276,115 of record NW_027506939.1, on the reverse strand, counting down.
GATCTCTCGCATTCTCACTCACAACTCCACCTACAATCATTTTCAAACAACTTCAATGTTTACACAGGCTGGCTGGCCGCAACAAAGGTAGGACTGTATTACACGCTATCTGAGCATGACATGCTACGTTAGCATGACACACTATGTTAGCATGACACACTATGTTAGCATGTCTCACACTGGAACTAAGACTATCCCGCTGCCGTACCTGCAGTGAGGATCCGCAGCCTAAGACCCAGTGGACCCGTGCCGTCCCTTAGCACGTCCACAAACTCCGCGTAGACGTTACCCAGGAAACAGGCCAGAGGCATCACTGGAGCCCTGAGAAAGAGGGAGGTGGAAACGGAGAGAGGGATAGAGGAAGATACAACGAATAGGGAGAATAGAGTAAACTGAGTTGGGATGGACGTTTCTAGTCACTAAAGCGCTTGGAAGCACATGACATTTCAGAGCCAGAGTGAAATGAACACAGATACATTACTGGACAGTTCATCTGTCTTCATATTTGAAAATACTTGTGCAAGCATGATGGTAGTGCAGGTTTGATGATGGTAGCAATGCAGGTTGTGTGCACACAGCTTACTTGGTTTCTTGAATGTTATTTCCAGTGTAAATGTACATCCTTTTGACTGTAGCTCCGTGTGGAATCTGCAGGGAGGCCAAGCCATGGGCAAAGTTAGGCTGTCGAGGCAGAACAACAACAGCTGCAAGTAGACTGGCAGGCAGGTGCAGGAGCCCCTCTGCAGCCCAAGAGCACGGCATGCAGAGGTGATCACCGTACGGGGACAAGCGGGGACAAGCCAATAAAACAGCTATGCTGTGTTTTCAGATGCTCAGATTAACAGACATGGCTGCATTAAACAGGGTTTGCTTCGCTAGATCTGTAGGCTGCTGTGTTTGAGAAGAGAACAATTCATGGCTCGTTCGGAGAGAGGTTTCTGAAGCACACTGTTAGAAACCAAAGCATTGGAGAGACTGAGACGCTTACCTCGTATTTTGGGGCTTCACTCCATGAATCCAGCTGAAAGGAGAAGGAGAGGCCGCGGAAGTTCAGATGGAAGAGCTGCTCTGCTGCATTGTAGACTGGGCAGGAATAGGCAGAGTTAACACACAACACATCCCCAGAAGATATACATCAGCAAGTAGGGCATCCATGAGGCTTACCTCCTGGGTGAGTGGCACCAAAGGACTGGTCAATCTGCTCAATGGTGGGTGCTATTGCCTGAGAGTTGAAATGCACGCCGCTGACAGACAAGGAGGAAATGGTTATGCTTACTTTGGGAAGCCCTCGCAACATACTTCTGTTCCTGATATAAACCACCTTTGTGTTTAGCTGTTCTGCACAGGACATGTCTTTGATATTTGAAATGTATATGCTTATACATGCAAAGCTGTAAATGACGTCACATACCAGTATTTTAGTTTCACTTTGCTCAAGTCGTACACTTCAATTACCTGCAAACACACTCGGTCAGTGTTGCATAGACAAAATGCAAGAAAACAAAAACAAATCAAGACTAAATGTCTTCTTGCACTTGTCTGAGCGAATATGGGAAACACACACACACTTCCCAACCTTCAGTCTCTGATTGCAGGCATCAAACAGCAGTTTAATTCCATCCTGAGTCAAGTTGAGTATGAGGTCATGACTTAGTGGTATCTGTAAGAGATGAAACAGTATACACGTGTAGACACCTGTACATCACTGGCATCTTTTTCACTTCAGTTCACAAACAGCTTTAAGGACCTTCCATTTAGCATTTTGTGTATTTTCCCTCTCACACGGGTTTATCAAGATGTGTGAAGCCTTACCTGTTCGCTGTAGAGCACCTGGACATTTTTGATGACTCTGCAGTGCTTCTGTAAGATGGATATGGCCTGAGCCAGAGGCATTCCTTCACACAGAGACAACAACGAGTGCTTAGTTACTTATTTTGGTTACTTACCAGTACAGTCAGAATAGACACAACAACAGAAACGTCGATTTGGTAAATCGTCAATAGAAAATATAGGAATACAATATTTTCTCAAAACAGAACAGACTGTGTACAAGGTGAAAGGAGGATTTCTCATATCATTGAGCTAGACACCCAGGTTAGGGGTAAACGTGCTTACCTAGCGCAAATTCCCATTGTTCATTTCCCAGAGATCGCTCAGGAACCACCTCCAGATCCAGCATTGGGTTCTCAACGAGGTTCTCGGACTGTGCCAGATCTAGATTTGTCCTTACATAAAATACTGACTAGGTTTCCAAATAAACAGTTAGCAACGTTAACGGGGGGAAACGTTGATTCTTTGCCACGAAAATTTTAGGAATCAGAGATCAACATACGATTTTCAGTACAACACGGAATAATCAAATATCAATACTAATTCAATCTAACTGATCGGCCTATTTTTGATATTTAATTTTCGACAGTGTTAGCATGCTTATAAATAACGAGGTGATAACGGTAAGAAATTACTAACGCACAACAAACGTTAGAAACAGTTTCAAAATAAAAAAACGACAGTTCAATAAACACAACAACTCTTCAGCTGTGTTAAACACGGCAGCTACGCTAGCCAAACGGTTACAGGTTGTCTTCTTGCCAAGTATTGACTAAGCGAACAGTCTAGCAGTTTAAAAATAACGGCAATGGGTCTGAAACACAGCTAACACAAGCGCCAGGTCAAGCAGAAGGGTTACGTTTGACGACTGTCCATATCACAGCTACTAGACAGCGGACTAGCGCTCCACTAGTGATGCAACACCGCCGTCCTACACTCAAAACACGTTAGCTAGATAGCTAACCTTATCCAAAACAACTATATATTTTTGCTCTGGCACACGTTTATTAGCGTAGCATATAGCTAATACACGTCTCTTACTAGATAGTGTTTTTTCAGGCTCAGAATACAGTTATAAACTACCGTTAAGTCGCTGGACCACCGTAAACTCGCAGTCAGTGTTGTTGTTGTTGTTTTTCTCTCCTATGGGATTCAACAGCTCGCGAACCGATTACAAAATACTGACATCACAGTTTTCATAATCGCATTATTTTTTCCCCTCTCTCTCGGGCTTATTCTATTTCTGTCCCCGACCTTGACGTGGCGTTTCACGCAGCCTGTGTTTTATTTTTGTCCCGAAGACGTTAGTCGTCAGTCCCAGACAACAGAAAGCCCACTCTGTTACAACCGCCACTTCTACCACAACGCCACCGTCAGCTGATAATTCTACTTCCGATGGGCTTCCCGAGCCACGCGCACGGTTATGCGCTTTCAAAGTAATAGTCGTCGAACGCGTAAACATATGTTTTTGTACATTTCCTAGTTTTAGAGTTACCTTTGCACAAAAAAGGTTTAACGCTTTTAAATATAATGTAAACGAACATTTAAAAGTTGAGTGATTGCCTTCTATTTATTTCACTTTTAATACATTATTCCGCTTATTTTCCTCTTGATTTAGTTAAACGTTCTGATCGTTCTGCCGAATTTTTCAAGTACGAATTAATAGCAATAAATTGTTAATACCCTTTAACTAGGTATATATCCGTTAGCTAGGAAGATCAACCAAATGCTTACTGAGAATAATTCTTGAGAATACAAATTTCTCCTCCACCAGAGGGCAACATTACAAACTTTATCAACATTTAATTTAATCCTTTAGAAAAGGATCGCCAAAATCACCCAAAATCAAAGACTTAATTTTGGCCTACAGACTCTTCGCAACCACTGTAGTCTGTAACTTTGACTAAAGTCTTTATATACATTTAAACCAAAGCTGAGTTGTAATGTTACTGTACAACAGAATATTTAATATTTTGGATACAAGAGGAATAACTGAATAACGGATAATGTTAATGGTTATAAAATGTTTAAAATGTCTAAAAGGGGACACGTTTGACAACAAAATATATACAGTAATGCTGTGCAAACTGACATGCCTACTTAAGACGTAATTATATTAATGACTTAATCATTAATATCAGTTTGTCTATATTCTATGAAATATATATTATTTAACTGAGCTACTCATACATATATTTAGCAGTCATGAGTTCAAGGATATGGTGTCCAATCTAAATGAACAGTTTATCTGTAAGTGAAATGACACTCACTATCCCCTGAATCTCTGGGCTGTTCAGCTAACATTAACCTAACTGTCATGCATGGACGAAATTTTGATTTCATAGGTGGGGGGACACACACACACACACACAAATGACTTGAGAACTGGGGCGCAGGGTTTACCAAAACCGGCTTTTGAAAAAGTGCAGGGGACATGTCCCCCCTGTCCTCCCCCAAATTACGTCCGTGCTCTCATGTAACTCGATGGAGGTTACTTATGCTTGTGGGATAAACTGCACATTTAAACCCCAGAATGATATCAAAGAGAGCAACCTGCATTATCCCACACATTGAGATGTATTGCTCCTGGGTCCTGTATTTCTGGCTGAAACTTTATGAATCACCATTTTTAGAGGGAAAAGTCAAACTCAGGAAAACGTCTAAGTTTATCCACCAAAAGCTCTAAACACGTAATGTAATCATAGGCCAGCTGCGTGCACTTGTAAAGTTGTTATAATCCCCCGCGCTCCTATAAACAGGAAAATACATAATATAAAGCATCATGCATGCAAAAAAAAGGTTTACCCCAATGTTCCGCCAGATTTTCCTTTTTTGGAAATAGCTGCTGTCATAGAGTTTTGTTGACCACGCTCTTGAAACTGTAATACTTTATAAAATGTGTATCTATAGATTATACAATACCTTAAGGTTTAAAATTGGATTCAGCTATTTATTTTAAAATGTTAAATTATTTAAATAAATTATTAGTGTGTTCTGTTTCATCTTATAATTCAGCCTTTAAAAAAGAAAAATAACTAATTTGAAATGAAAGGAATCTACAATTAAGTGAATTATCTTGTGAAGTCTGTGCTTGAGTGTTTGTAAAATATTCAGAATTTCAGAAGCTTGGCTTCTGACAAAGTTTAAAAGAATTTGTTAAAGTTGTTTTTCTTTAAATACTTTGTTTTCTTTTGTACAAATCCAAAGAAGCTCCCAGAAAGAGCTTCGTAGTGTTTGCTTGTTCTCTCTGTGAGAGCAACTTCAGCGTCAAGGGTGGACGTGATATTTCAAACATCAGATCAGTGCGTTTATGTATTGGGTGCCCGGAAATTTTTCCAAATAAACACAGCTTGATTCAACTTGGGTGGGCAGACTTATCAACAGACTAATTCTATAAACAAATGAGGGACTAACCAAGCACCCCATTGGCTGCTCGGCAGGGGCCGCGAGGAGAGAGAGACGGGGCTTTCGGCAATGAAATTTTAATTAATGTGGGTGGGCTGAGAACACAACGAGTGTTTATCATAGACAATTTATTTTCCAGTGCTAAGTCAACATAAAACAGCAAACGTACAACAATTATTTAACATTTTAGACCCCTGAAGGAGAGGCGCAGTGGTACACGTTGTCATTTGCAGAAGAGGGCTTAATCTCCGAAGTTGAACCGGCACAGAAATAACGAGACTCAGCGATCATGAACTTGTACCACACTCAGGCATCGCAGCCTGGTATGGGTCCGTCGGCTCTGGCCCTAACCAAGTCACTCATCTATGTGTATGGCGGCGAAGTTGGAGGCATTCTCCCCTCGCTGGGATTTGCCTCAGCAAGACAGGAACCTCCACAGAAGCCCCCCTATAGCTATATCGCACTTATCGCAATGGCCATTAAAAGCGCAGCAGACAACCGCGCAACGCTGAGCGGAATCTACCAGTTCATCATGGACCGCTTCCCCTTTTACCATGACAACAAACAGGGATGGCAGAACTCGATCCGGCACAACCTCTCCCTCAACGACTGCTTCATCAAAGTTCCCAGAGAGAAAGGACGCCCCGGCAAGGGTAGCTACTGGACACTGGACCCCAAATGCCTGGATATGTTTGAGAACGGGAACTATAGAAGACGGAAAAGAAAGTCAAAGACTCAGGAGACAGGTGAGGCTAAAGCAAATCACAAAAGACACCGGGCAACGCAATCTCTCGGTCTCTGTGATGCCAAACTTCACACTGCTACCCGGTTTGAGAAAGACAGGCGGTTGGCTAATGAAAACGCACTGACAGAAATGATCAATCAGCAGTCAAGACAGAAAGAGCAAGAGCTTCATGACGGACACCCCAGAATCAGCGCACGGAGTAGCGACACTCGTGGACATCAGAGTGCGACTCAGCCTCCAGATTTGGCCATGCACACCAAGAGCTGCCCATCCACCTACTCCATGAAACAGTTCAGCGGCGAGTGCCCGTCAAGTGTGCGACCTACATCCCCGACCGAGGGGTCAAGCGCCACACCGCTGGAAGCGGAGTCCAAACTGCACTCTTCTCACACAAGTGCAATGACCACGAGGAGGCCGAAGGATATGGGGAAAAAGGGCGACTCTTTCCATTTCGTTGGAAACGCGCAGCTCCATGACATTAAACCAAACGGAGCGACTCGTGAGGCGAACACCAGAAAAACGACCGACAAATCGAAAGAATTTAGCATCGACAGCATTTTATCGAAAAAGGTCAATCCGTTGCAGCGACGATGCAACTGCGGAGCCTCGGCGGTGACGTGTCTGGAAGCGCGTGATCGTGTAGTCGCGTCGTCACTCCTCCTGGGTGCTCACGCGCCACCACTTTACCCAGGGAGCTACCCGCTTGGCTCGTATTTGTCATTGGCCTGCCCTGAAAAATTGTTTAACTGTAGCGAGAAGACTGGCGAAAAATTCTTCTACTGAACTTGTATTGTTGCTACAATAACGGAACTTGTATTGGAATTATCAAGTTAGTAACATTTAGTCTAGATTTTGTAACAACTGGATGGAGTTGAGCATCAGCCCAATAAGAACTTCAATTACCCATAAAATGATTGACATTCAATTATTATTATTGCTGTGGTGGTGGTGGTTGGCACAGCCTGAGTGGCCGACTTGGAAGCTTCAGATCTGGCCAGCAGTTCTTCACTGATGCGTGAGCAGTGGGGCTGTGTGGAATACCAGCCCTCACTGATGTTGCTGTGTAAATGTAAATGTTTCTTTGAACTGTGGTTATTATTATGCTCCATTTTCTGCCTGTAATAGGTATACAAGACAAATTGCTGACTATATAATACTGTTCTCTTCAGAAGTACCTCACAGGTGAAAACACATGTGAACATTTTTGGGAAAATATAATAATTATTTGAATGTTAAAGGAATAATCATGGCATACAATAAACATGCCTATAAATAAAACTGTTTCCAATGAAGTGCACGACTGCAGTAATGTGCTGTGTGATTAACGTCCTCCAACAAAGGGACATTACAACAAACAACAACAAAGAATGTTTTTTAAACTTCAGTTTATTTTATGTATTTTTAACTCCCATCCTAGCGCAGTGTGAAAGTAATTTGTATTTTTTAAATACAGACTTTCTGGACATTTGCTAAGATGCAATTTAGGTTTAAAGCCTTGAAATGGTTCTCTTAATGTGACAGTCTGACTCAGAATCACTTTTGTTCAGCCGTATTTTTCAGCTACAGGAGTTTGGTTTGGTATGATTCAGTACACATTACATAAAGATAACAGGGCAAGATGCACTGACATTATTGTGTAACAAATACAAGGCGCATCGTGTGAACACACAATCTATAGCATACACATAGGATCCATGTACAAGTTAGAGGGTAAACAAGACCATTTTTAGTATATATATTTACAGCATATAGATTCCAAAAAGAATGGCCCATGTAAGCTGGATTAGTGAAGTTGACAGTACTGGAGAATCTCCCATCTAATAGCATTTACGTGGAGGAGACTTTGGCATCCGCTGTCTTCCCCGCCACTATATATAGCCACGTCTGTGACTCAGCTGGGAGCCCTCGCGTTGCGGCCTTGGAGCGCGCAAATGAGGAATGCTTGTGGAAATAAATAAACTTGCCCACATTTGAGCGGGCGAACTTACTTTTGCAAGCATTTCCTGTGTATAGGATTCTTTTGGTCACAAGTGTAAATAGAGCGACATCCATCCGAGTGTTCCGGGTGAGAGGGAGCGTTCCGCTCTCTAAATCCGAAGCTCCCATCTGTCATCCTTCTCCTGCTTCCAGATGGGCTCCTTAGAAGGACGGGGGCAGTGAAGCTCTCTTCTCGCCACCCCTGGCTGTGTGGGCCACTCTGCAGCTGGCCAGGGGCTTCTCAGAAGCCAGTAAAGAGTAAAACGATCGTCCCTCGCTGCGCCTCGATGGCAGCGATGTTCGTCGCCTACGCCCCGATCTCTAGAGCCGCACCGTGTCTTCCTTTTCCTGCTTTAAATTGTTTTTTTTATCAGATGTTTTACTGTAGCGACCATATCAGATTTCTACAGATCAAAGTGGTGATTGTGCATTGTTGTCTTGGAATACCATGGAGATGATGGAATTCTGCTTAAAAGAAATTCACACATATAAGTGGTAAATCCTATGAACTTTTATGAAACCTCATGATCATGACTTTAGAAACTGGTATATGTAATAGCTCATACTGAAATTGGAAGATTTTAACAGCTAAATAGGACCCTTATAAACATACATGTGACTGGACACTGGGCCAAAAGGCCAAAAGCAACACGGTTATAGAGTGGATGACCCTTAGCTGGTCTCTTCTTGGAGCAATTATTCCTTTATGAAAATATAAATACATAAAGGACAAATTTTATTCCATTACATAAGCACATACATGGATTAATATGGTCAGTCCAATTTAAATAAAAAGAAAACGCATGATGTCACAGATGCCGTTTTACTATTAAAGCAGGTTTAAATCTAATTTAAGCTCAATCTGTACCCACCCGCCTTTCAGAATGCTGGACAGCAATAGTTGAAAGGCTGTTATACTCAGAGGCGTTGCCATGGTGCCTTATAGACTTGTTATTATACTTCCTCTTTTCATCCTGTAGCTATAACTGGGGAATCCTGAAGGAGTGTCCTCAACAGTGTTCTGCTTCTCTGAGTGGGTAATACCTGCCTGTGTGTACCAGTCCCAGAGGAAGCCACGCTTTACATTCGCTGACACCCTCCTCTTCCTCTGCAGCCGCAGACAGCAAGTGTTTTCTCAGCAAATCCAAACGGAGCAGAAGGCAGAAGAACAGCCTTTTCCTGTTTGGAGCCCGTCTTTCAGTACATTCATTTAAAAATAAACAAGCAAAGGAGTGATGATGCTCATAAATGGTTAAAGTGCAAAGAACCTCGTTCCTGTCACAGGGAGGCATGTCCCCACTTCTTCTTTTGGTTTGATGGGAATCAGAATGCAGTCTGGACCATCTACACTGGGGGCTTCAATCCTAGTGTATTGAAGACAATGTAGAGCAATCACAACAAATCTCAGACAACCACCAACTCACTGGTAGATTTATTTCAAATCAAGAGCAATAATCACCCCCCCCCCCCCTTTACAATGTGATTTTACATGTCTTCATCACCAGGGGATGATGGTAACCCCAGTTAAGGTCTGGAGGAAAAGACCTGAGAGATGCTTCACACTTACTACTGCTTGATGGACTGACAAAGGGTCAAACAGAAAGAGTGGGGTCAAACAGAGAGGGCGGGTCTTAAGAGTGGCTGTCTGTTGTGTCATCACCCCTTGATCATGTACAGTCACAGCTCAGGTCAGTGTTTAATCACACTGTTTAAAAGGAGCTGCCTTCAAACGCAGCTTAATCTTGCTGTTTGTTATGTGTTTTCACTGTCTATATAAACGGAGCTGGGTTGCCCAAATGCATGCTTGGTGCAGAGGGTGGGCGGGGCTTTGATGAAGATTGATGGCACTGATGTAAGGATACTGGCTGGTTATGCTTGCTGGCACACTGCTTTACACATCAGTGTCAGCATAGGGAGAATAACACACCAGTGTATGAATTTATGTTGCTTTGTAACACACACACACACACACACACACACACACACACACACACACACACACACACACACACACACACACACACACACACACACAGACTTAAGTTGATATAAATATGTTAGGCTGATGAATATATTGATTTTTTCATAGACTATGGCATGTTCAGTGCATGTATGATTTTCTAGATAAATAAATTGCCCCTAATCTATGTTCTCCATTTAACTGAGAGCAATTTTGCCACTGCTGGGATTTGGACTGAACAACGTAGCAAATAATATAGTGATATAATTAAAATTCAAATAATTCAAATGAACGCCACAGACATGCTTGACCTTGCTACTATTAAACTTCCTACACACACACACACACACACACACACACACACACACACACACACACACACACACACACACACACACACACACGATTTTGGGTACTGGGTTTATCCTCCACAGCCATCTGGGTTTGTATCTGTTGTTATTGTGATGTGAGGGTATTGTGTGAACCGGTGCACCACTGTGCAGGACAACAAACTCAGAGATTTCATTCAACATCATTATGGCATAGTGGTTTTAACTCTGGGTCAGACACAAACATGCACATGCACAAGCACACACACCCCCTATATAAGTACATCCACTGAGACACATTCTGTAATTCATTTACTCCTATTCTTAAAAAAAACTTTATAAAAGGCACATGCATGCTGAAAAGCCCCTTTGTCATTGAGAACTCGCTGCAGAGTGAATGTTTACATGCCTTTGAAGATTTCTTGACTAGAAATCTGTAAAATGAGGTTAGCACAATAAATATCCATTTCACTCACACATATGGCCATCCAGGGCAATGTCTGCTCATACTGAAAAACCTAAAATAACAGAGAGATAATAACAGAACTAGTCTAGTTATGCTGAATGGACCAAACTAATTCTTACACAAATAACCCAAATAATCCTGGTGGATTACACACCAGCTGGAACTGGAGTCTCTGACGGCAGCTGGGAGAGAGGCTCTTACGACAGATCTCCTGCTCATCAGGATCAGGCTCGTCTTAGCTCATGCTCAGGGCTTAAAGTGCTTCCACGCATTGACACCATCAGGGGTTTAACACAGGAAGAAGGAAGGCTATGTTAGGCAGCGTTTAGGTCATTAGTCAGCCGTTGTGCAGGTGCTGCTTACTTTGGGCATGGGAATGTGTTTGCTGAAGCCCTAACGGCCTCTTTCCTCCAGGGTCAAGGGCCTTGTTGTGTCATGTTTATCTCACAGCATGACCACCCATGTACTGACTGTAGGGCTTTTATGGTGCGTTTGCTGTTCGTCCAAAAGCCCTGAAGGAGGAGAGCACGCTTGAGGAGTTGCTTGTCACACTCCTCTGATTCTCCTCACAGTGTTGTTATCTACATCTGTAGGTCTACATCTAGGTTTCTACACCTGTAAGTGTACATGCAGATTTCTACACCTGTAGGTCTACATCTAGGTTCCTACATCTGTGGGCCTACATCTATGTGTCTACACTTGTGGGTCTAAATTTAGGTTTCTACATCAGTGGGCCCACATCTATAGATAGGAGGCTGTATAGGGTTAACAGTCTTAGGGGATATCATGGTGTTTTTGTGTAGGAGGTTGTATAGGGTTAACAAGGTTAGGGGTCATCATGGTGTGTTTGTGTTGGAGGTCATACACGGTTAACAGGGTTAGGGGTCATCGTGGTGTGTTTGTGTAGGGTTAACAGGGTTAGGGGTCATCATGTGTTTGTGTAGGGTTAACAGGGTTATTATCATGGTGTGTTTGTGTAGGTGGTCGCATAGGGTAAACAGGGTTAGGGGTCATCATGGTGTGTTTGTGTAGGGTTAACAGGCTTAGGGTCATCATGGTGTGTTTGTGTAGGGTTAACAGGATTAGGGGTCATCATGATGTGTTTGCGTAGGGTTAACAGGGTTAGAGGTTATCATGGTGTGGTTGTGTAGGAGGTTGTACAGGGTTAACAGGGTTAGGGGTCATCGTGGTGTGTTTATGTAGGAGGTAGTACAGGGTTAACAGGGTTAGGGGTTATCATGGTGCGTTTGTGTAGGGTTAACAATGTTAGGGGATATCATGGTGTGTTTGTGTAGGGTTAACAGTGTTAGGGGATAACATGGTGTGTTTGTGTAGGGTTAACAGTGTTAGGGGTTATCATGGTGTGTTTGTGTAGGGTTAACAGGGTAGGGGTCATCATGGTGTGCTTGTGTAGGGTTAACAGGGTTAGGGGTCATCATGGTGTTTGTGTAGGGTTAACAGGGTTAGGAGTCATCATGGTGTGTTTGTGTAGGGTTAACAGGGTTAGGAGTCATCATGGTGTGTTTGTGTAGGGTTAACAGGGTTAGGGGTCATCATGGTGTTTGTGTAGAGTTAACAGGGTTAGGAGTCATCGTGGTGTGTTTGTGTAGGGTTAACAGGGTTAGGGGTCATCATGGTGTTTGTGTAGAGTTAACAGGGTTAGGAGTCATCGTGGTGTGTTTGTGTAGGGTTAACAGGGTTAGGGGTCATCATGGTGTGTTTGTGTAGGGTTAACAGGCTTAGGGTCATCATGGTGTGTTTGTGTAGGGTTAACAGGATTAGGGGTCATCATGATGTGTTTGCGTAGGGTTAACAGGGTTAGAGGTTATCATGGTGTGGTTGTGTAGGAGGTTGTACAGGGTTAACAGGGTTAGGGGTCATCGTGGTGTGTTTATGTAGGAGGTAGTACAGGGTTAACAGGGTTAGGGGTTATCATGGTGCGTTTGTGTAGGGTTAACAATGTTAGGGGATATCATGGTGTGTTTGTGTAGGGTTAACAGTGTTAGGGGATAACATGGTGTGTTTGTGTAGGGTTAACAGTGTTAGGGGTTATCATGGTGTGTTTGTGTAGGGTTAACAGGGTAGGGGTCATCATGGTGTGCTTGTGTAGGGTTAACAGGGTTAGGGGTCATCATGGTGTTTGTGTAGGGTTAACAGGGTTAGGAGTCATCATGGTGTGTTTGTGTAGGGTTAACAGGGTTAGGAGTCATCATGGTGTGTTTGTGTAGGGTTAACAGGGTTAGGGGTCATCATGGTGTTTGTGTAGAGTTAACAGGGTTAGGAGTCATCGTGGTGTGTTTGTGTAGGGTTAACAGGGTTAGGGGTCATCATGGTGTTTGTGTAGAGTTAACAGGGTTAGGAGTCATCGTGGTGTGTTTGTGTAGGGTTAACAGGGTTATGGGTCATCATGGTGTGTTTGTGTAGGGTTAACAGGGTTAGGGGTCATCGTGGTGTGTTTGTGTAGGGTTAACAGGGTCAGGGGTCATCGTGGTGTGTTTGTGTAGGGTTAACAGGGTTAGGGGTCATGCAGGCCCTTCAGCTTCGATTCTCCTAGCCGAGGACGTCAAAGAGCTACGGAGGAAAAACTGCAGTTCCACAAGTCAGAAATGTTAAACGCACACTGAAAGTTCCAATGTGTGATTGCTCTGTAAACACAGAGACATCACACACAACCACTATGAAATGAAAACTCTGTGTACAACCCAATCTCAAAGCAATCATGTCCTTTGTGAAACACAGGGATGATGTTGATGTGGAATATAAACCCATACAAGCTTATACAATATACCTTCACCCACACACTCTCTCCTCTCTCTCACACACACACACACACAAAATTTGTGCATCACATATACTCATTACTGCAAATGTTGCCAGCAAGCCCAACATACAAGGGTCCATAAGCACAAGGTGTTCCATCTCATTGTTATGAGACAGTGATATTGGGACTAGTTGCGCAAACTGCTAGAGTTCAAGGGATGAGGGAAGGCGGAGACATGTGTAAAGTGGGCGGGGATTAGTGCTGAGTGACGAGTGAGATAACTGCTTGCTCAGTCCCAGGTCTGGCACTAATTAGCTGTGGTGCAGTTTTCGTTGTACAACACCAGTGTCTGGCTCTTCACAGCTCATTTCCAGCCGTCCAATCAGATCAGGCCGGCGTGACGGCTGTTTGTTTTCTTGCTCGGGCAGGCGTGGCAGTCATTTGGCAGATCCCTCGACAAGGGGGTCCTAAACGCTCCCACATTGAGCCACGCTGGCCTGCAAAGTGTCTTTGCACACGAGCATGGCACACACACACACACAGAACTGTATGACTAAGAAAAGTCTAATGAACAAATGTGTGACAAGTATGGTATTATGATCTGTAATTTTATATAATCTGAAACTTAAGAGATGTTTTTTGTAATTTTTATTATAAACACAACAGAATATTCATAATAGATGGGGTAACATTCTGAGTGGAACATTTCAGAGGGGAATTGGAGGGCAAAATATCCCAAACATGTTGGGAAAATATAATTCTGACAGTACAACAATCCACACCACATTACGAATTGTACCATGATATACACATTTTACCACGAAAATGGATGCAGAATATCCCGTCCATGTACACCATGACACCACATACACATAAATGAACAATTAACAATCCAGACATTCCTTTTGACCATGTTGCAAAACCTCATCAAATTCGATACAAACTTCAACATTCCAGGATAAAAACTCTGTATGTACAAACTAAATATATTAATTCTATCCCCACTGGAGAAGAATTCCTCTAACCGTTTCATACATCTTTTAAAACGGCCACTTGCCCCTTCCCAGCTCAGCAGGCGAAAAGGAGTGGCTTGATCGCCCTCTGGTGGGCCGAAGTATTATTACGCTATTTATGCTGACGCGATTCCACTTTCGCGCACGCTCACTGATCACATGACATTGCACAACACGAAAATAGAAAGTCATGCTGTTCCTACAGCTCATAATGACCCCATCCATCACAAACGACTCGTTTTAAAAACCGCAAACACACAGAGCAGGAGGGGACACGAAGGGGGATTAGTGCAATTGTAACTACACCAGCTGCTTTGTAGGAAATGGGAGGACGCCAGAGCTCACATCTCCAGCTCTGCAGAGGGACAGGTCACAGAGAGAGACAGGTCACAGAGAGAGACATGTTTAAAGGCACTTCGAACAGAGTTACAAAATTGTCTGTTCACGAGGCTCTAACACCACATGCAGGACACATAGATAATACCACAAAATATTAATACTGCTCTGCACATGAATGGTGCAGGAGGAAATGTTTTAAATGACGAATGACTAGAAACCATGCAGGAAATGTTCAGTATGACCGCAGGGGTTCTCTCAGTAGATTTTCTCATGCTTTGAACAAATTGAGAGAGCTTTTTGGGGACAAAAGGAAACATATATCGGAAAGTTTAAAAGACTTAAAGGATGCATAAATATTCATCTGTGTACAGGTGTTGAGTACAGGTGTTGAGTACAGGTGTTGAGTACAGTGTGCAACAATCCAGAGAATCAGACACCTAACTAACACAAACACATTCTTCTGACAAGATTCACAGGGGCTTATGGGTAAGGTGAAGCACTAATGGGACTTGTAGTTTTTACTTGAGTAAAGGAGAATTTCCGCATTTTAGCGGAACAGCAGTGTGTAGGATCGGCTGGCTATTGGGTGCGTGTTATATACTGTATATTTATTGCGTCAGATAGAGCGGTCAGCGGTATGCCTGACACAGCAGATGCTGAGCTGTGTTCTGAAGCACAGACCTGGTGTGATAGCACACCAGAGCTGGAGTGTGCTCCGCTGTACAGAGCAGTATCCCTGCAAGGCAGCATCTGGGGAGAGGTTTCACGCCACATCCTACACACATCACCCACGACTCAACATGCTGGTGTACTGCAGGGGTGTGGGAGCGGGGCTGTGGAAGGGGTGGTGGGAGACGCTGGTGAGAGGCTAGGTGTCACTGCTGGGTACGGATCCTCACTCCACAGCCATCTGTTCAATATGCTCACTGAGCAGCTTGTACTGGTCTGAACAGGACAGAACCCAAAAGAAGACAGCGTCACTTTAAAACACTGTTATCACGAAGAAACCTCACTAGTTCATGAAACGGTCCCTGTACAATACTGAGCATCTCGCAAATCACAAATAAAACTGATGAATTCTACAGATCATACTGATATGAGAGAACTGGTTAGGATATGGAACAGGATGTCAAAGGGGTGTGAATTAGTTTACCTTCGTTCAAGTTCCCAATAACTGCTTGCTTCTTCAGAAAGTCATTGCAGAGTTTCTTACTCAGTCCAAAGGCCAGCATGTTGTGAGTGAAGGTTCTAGATCCACACAAGAACAAAACCACTCAACACACACTCACCATGGCAACAAGATGTCCTCGTTTGTGAGACAAAAGGACATTTTTAGCATGGAAGATAAGCAGCATTCATTTGGGTCAGTTTGAAATATGCGCGACAAGCAGTCAGTTTAGGTGTCAGTTTAGGCAGTCAGCTCACCCCAGCTGTCCAAAAGTGATGTTCTCATCAATCCGGGAGCTGTCTTCTTTCTCTTCCTGGGTCATATGACACCACTTTTCCCTGAAAAGGTGTGAGGGCCAAGGTCAATAATCAAGGTTTAAGGTCATCATCAATTTCACTGTGTTTGTTTTAAATACAAGTTGGCAAGTGGGAGATGAAGAAACCCAGTAAACCTAGTGTTCAGCCCCAGTGCCCTGACAGAGCACGCTAAACCCACTTCAACACTGACACAGCTAATGTACAGAGGGCAGACAGACCATCGCCATGCCAACACACTGGGACACTGGTGTCCATGCACACACGTCCACGAGGGAAGACTGCAGGCACTCGAGTGAATTCCGCAGA
Source organism: Brachyhypopomus gauderio (assembly GCF_052324685.1). Classification (NCBI taxonomy): domain Eukaryota; kingdom Metazoa; phylum Chordata; class Actinopteri; order Gymnotiformes; family Hypopomidae; genus Brachyhypopomus; species Brachyhypopomus gauderio. The sequence goes on along the minus strand of NW_027506939.1, from coordinate 259,499 downwards.
TGTAAGCAGTGGTTCATGGTTAGCTACAGTCAAGGCTGAGAATAAACGCATGTAAAGCAAATTAATCAGCAGGAAAACAAACAAACAAACATGAAGAATGCACAGCAGAATTCTTCCCAAATTCCTCCTTCATCGTACTGGGTTCCTGACAAAGCTTGAACCAGAATATAGTCCAGTCCTACAGAATCTGAAGCAATCACGCGATGTTTAATAAGGGTGAGCATTTAGACAGACGCTTGCAGGTAGTTAGTTGCATAGTTAGTTGCATGTCAGATGGTTAACGCACTGTTGAGTGTTGCCATTACTGGGGATTAAAATTCCTGGTAAATCCAGAACATATCTCTTACAAAATAAAAGTTGAAAGGTTTTGTGTTTGGGCTTAAGAAACATGTTTTGGGACATCTCCAGCAGGACATGGAAGGGTGAGGGGCTCCTACAGCAGAAGAAAGATGTTGAAAGAGGAGTCATGCATGCTGATGTACAGCTGCATGCAATCCTGCCATGCAGTGATGAGTCAAGACGTGATCCATGTGAAACACACAGAGAGAATAGCCAACCATGTGGCCGGTGAGAGAAGCCTGGACTCCACTACCCAGAAAGCAATGTGGCCAGTGAGAGAAGTCTGAACTCCACTATCCAGAGAGCAGTGTGGCCAGTGGACTACTCTACCCAGAAAGCACGTTCTCAGAACTGGAGCGTTAATATCCTCCAATTCTCACTCATACAACGTTATATATGATCCAAAGGAAGTACAGTTGACAGTGAGCAGTAGTTGAGATGGGCAGACACGGAGGTTCATGGGCCTTCAGCAAGAAGCAGTTTTACATATTAATTTACTACATATGCCTAACTAACAAATAACAAGGGTACAGCAAACACTTTGATTGGTTGTGTAGTGCATGCTGGGAAATAAGGCTGAGGCCACCCTGGAGAATGTAAAAATATGTAAAAAATGTGTTTCAAGTCAAAGTTTGACTTGATTATGTTAATAATCATCATTTTACACTTAATTAAAATTATGTCATAATGAAATAATGTCATTATGAAAAACCAGCTGATTCATTTAAATGAGAAAGATAAATCAACTGCACTGAGCGCTAGGCATCAAGGGGAGTCCTGAGAGAAGGTTTTTGGCGTGCAGTTTTGGGTCTGGTTTCCTCTGGTCTTAAAAAGCTCAGCAAATATCTTATCAGTCTATGACACAACTTCCTGCCCTCTTTGCCCCCACACTGGGGAAGATGACCTTGCAGCTCCGTTACTGTGCAGCAGTGCACGGGCGTGTACCAGCGTGCACGACACCTCCACCTGCTTCAGCACAGCCGCCACAGCCCCCAGGCCCTTCTCTACTGCTGTCTCAGCGAGTTCTACTGTCCTGTGGGGGTGGGGGGGGGGACAATTTCTGTCTAGTGGCGCCCAGGGTGGTGGACAGAATGAGCGACAGACCTCTCGTCTTTCTCCTGCTCAGCCGTCCGCCTGTGTGAGGCAGCAAGGCGCAAGGAGACAAAATGTTAACGTGGCATGCAGAGAGAGAGAGAGAGAGAGAGAGAGAGAGAGAGAGAGAGAGAGAGAGAGAGAGAGAGAGAGAGAGAGAGAGAGAGAGGCAGAGTGGGGGGGGCAGAGAGAGAGAGAGAGACGGGCAGAGTGAGGGGGGGATAGAGAGAGAGAGAGAGAGAGAGAGAGAGAGAGAGAGAGAGAGAGAGAGAGAGAGAGAGAGAGAGAGAGACAGGGCCAACGTGGGGGGGGGGGCTGAGAGAGAAAGACAGGGGCAGAGTGGGAGGGGGCAGAGAGAGAGAGAGAGAGAGAGAGAGAGAGAGACTGGGGCAATGTGAGGGGGCAGAGAAGGAGAGGGAGAGAGAGAGAGAGAGAGAGAGAGAGAGAGAGAGAGAGAGAGAGAGAGAGACAGGGGCAATGTGAGGGGGCAGAGAAGGAGAGGGAGAGAGAGAGAGAGAGAGAGAGAGAGGCAAAGTGGGGGGAGACAGGGAGAGAAAGACAGGGGAAACATGAGTGGAGACAGAGGCAGAGTGTGGGGGCAGAGAGAGATGAGTAGAGAGAGACAGGGTAGTGGGGAGTGAGAGACAGGTAGAGAGAGACAGGGTAGTGGGGAGTGAGAGACAGGGTAGTGGGGAGTGAGAGACAGGTAGAGAGAGACAGGGTAGTGGGGAGTGAGAGACAGGTAGAGAGAGACAGGGTAGTGGGGAGTGAGAGACAGGTAGAGAGAGACAGGGTAGTGGGGAGTGAGAGACAGGTAGAGAGAGACAGGGTAATGGGGAACGAGAGACAGGTAGAGAGAGACAGGGTAGTGGGGAGTGAGAGACAGGTAGAGAGAGACAGGGTAATGGGGAGTGAGAGACAGGTAGAGAGAGACAGGGTAGTGGGGAGTGAGAGACAGGTAGAGAGAGACAGGGTAGTGGGGAGTGAGAGACAGGTAGAGAGAGACAGGGTAATGGGGAGTGAGAGACAGGTAGAGAGAGACAGGGTAGGGGAGAGGGAGGCAGATGGAGGGTGAAAGACAGAGAGACAGATGAGCACATCGGTGCAGCAGTGTATCACACAGTGAAGTTGAACACCATGTGTCAGACATGTCCTATTACCACTCTCGCTCTCTCTCTCTCACACACACACACACACACACACACACACACACACACACACACACACACACACACACACACACACACACACACACACACACACACACACACACACACACACACACACACTTTATATCAGAGTTTACTACCCAGTCATCAGAACACAGATAGTGGCATTCAGTGACCCCAGGTGTTCATTGCTCCCAGCGTCTTGGTTCAGACACATTAAAGACAGAGCAACACTGAACACTGTGTGCTGGGAGGTGAAGTCTGGGTTGAGAAACACCCAGCAACCTCTCGGCTTATCTTCTCCAAACATCTCCACCCAGATGATATGAAATGGGTCGTCACACCCAGCTTAGTGGAAGATCAAACTGAAGAGAACTAGCTATTTCTCTCTCTCTCTCTCTCTCACACACACACACACACACACACACACACACACACACACACACACACACACACACCAAGCTACAGTAGACTTCTACAGCATGATAAATATAGAGCAAGTGGTCTTACTTTGTGGTGGGAGACCTCTTATTCCTCTCACAATGTACGGCATCGAAGAAAGCAGCATTCCAGAACCTCAGGGTGTGCCTTCGAACACAGAGCAGGACAGAGTTCGAAAAGCATCCAGGAGATCGCTTAGGTATCTGATCATAACTGAGAATGCTATCACACTGCAGGGTGAAGATCTATCTCTCCTAAAGAACCATCTTTACTGTCGGGTGAAGATCCATCTCTCCTGAAGAACCATCAGAGTGAAGATCTATTTCTCCTAAAGAACCATTACACTGTAGGGTGAAGATCTATCTCTCCTGAAGAACCATCAGAGTGAAGATCTATTTCTCCTAAAGAACCATTACACTGTAGGGTGAAGATCTATCTCTCCTGAAGAACCATCAGAGTGAAGATCTATTTCTCCTAAAGAACCATTACACTGTAGGGTGAAGATCTATCTCTCCTGAAGAACCATCAGAGTGAAGATCTATTTCTCCTAAAGAACCATTACACTGTAGGGTGAAGATCTATCTCTCCTGAAGAACCATCTCACTGCCGGGTGAAGATCTATCTCTCCTGAAGAACCAGCACACTGTAGAGTGTTGTTTTTGCAGGGGAATTTACTATATTTGACATACTATACAGCAAATATACTATAAAGCAGCTCCATTTCTTGGTCTATGTCATACATGTGCCATATGTGGGATTTGAAACTAATTCTATTCTATTGTACAGTAATTGTACTAATTGAACAAATTTTAGTATTGTACAGTAATTGTACTAATTGAACAAATGTTAGTATTGTATAGTAATTGTACTAATTGAACTAATTCTAATAGAAATAATTATAGCATTGTACATGAATTGTACTAATAGAACTAATTTGATAATTGTACATTAATTGTACTTTAAGGATTATGCTGCCAGAGCAGCTTTGAACCTCACAGTCAGTGAAGCACCTACCAGATTGGCTGCTGTTTGAGATGCGTGTACAAATAAATCTTCTCTTCTTCCTTCTTCTCTGGAGACAAGGGTGGAGATACTGTAGCAAATACACACATTCACACATAAATTAACATGTAAGAGCACACACACCCCCGCCCTTCTGCTCACACGCTCTCACACAACACACACCCTTATTTATACTGTAAGAACCAGCGGGGGGGGTGACATGTCCCGGGCACAGGGGGAACACTACAGACACATACACGGGTTCAGCAGACCTCAAACTTTCAAAAGGTGCCTCCTCTGAGAGTACGTAAAGGTAAATAAATGAATGGAGGAGAGTCACCTGGTGTTCTAGGCTTTCCTTCTGATGGGCTCTCTGGATCACTGTGGACAAAACACGGGACACAGAGGGGGAGTGTGTATGAGAAAGAGGATGGAGAACTTTCACCATTCATCATGGTGAAAAAGGTAGGTGCAACCAGTAGGGGGCAGTATTCCTCACTTGCTCTTCTGGGCAGAGGGGCCTCTCAGCTTGCTCTCCAGTCCTCCAAAGAAGCCCTTCACGTCACTCTTAGCCGTGGTGCTTCTCAGCATCTTCTCGGCCATGTCCCTGGTGCCCGAGAGCCAGATCTTCCCGCTGCGCAGGTACGAGTTGATGCCTGCACTTGGCTTCTCCAGGAGCTCTGTGGGGGACAGCTGCGACTTCCCTGGGAAACGCAGGATTAACACACGCACACGCGCACACACACACACACACGCGCACACGCACACACGCACACACACACACACACACACACACACACACACACACACACACACACACACACACACACACACACACACAGGTTTGCCAAAACAAACAGATCTCCTTTATAGAGTATGTTCATTAAAATGTGTCCTCATGGAATGGAACCTGTCCACTCCAAGCAAATCAATGCACACAAGGACCGGATGCTCACAGCATCACCTGATGCACCTGGGCCTTTAGTCATCAGCAGTGGAACCCCAGCTCCATTGTGCTGAAGTTCACTTTTAAGTGAAAACACATTCTGTGTTGTGTGTTCAAAACGACCATTTCTTACCGACATAATAGTAGGTGAAGCACATGGTCATCAAGTGCTTGGCGGGGCTGTAATCGTCCATCTGGTAGCACCTGTCATTTAGTCACACAGGAGAGCAGTAGGACGTCAGGTCACACCAACCCTGCGTAGTCTAAGTGTACTCGTAACACTCGTACATGCAAATATTGACTTTACTGGAAGCCTTCAGGAAGTAACATGGTGGAATGACGTTTGGCATGTGCTGTGTGTCCCGGTGCAAGAAAAGTCCCGGAGAAGCTGGAGATTTAAAACAGGAGGAAGTGGCCTGACGCAGGCATGACAGAAAGGGCGGGGTGCAAATGGCCTGCTTGTGAAATGATGTATTGTGCAATACGAGGAGGATATACAAATCTCTCTGCATGAAGGCAGATTCAGGGACGGTACCATGCATCTTTTGGCTAATGTCATGATTTCAGCTTTCAGTGCAATATGAGTCATGTTGTACATCATGAGATAAACTGAGGTTCGGGATATTTTTCCAGATTTACACAGGATATACAATTCGTCATGTTTTCATGATTTTGTAGATTTGAGAGACACTTACTCAAACAGCACGACAGCAAAGGACTGTACCAGTCTGTAAAATGTCTGCTCGCTCACACGCTTCGAGTTGCAGCGCTGGTAAAACCCAAGAAGCAGCACATACACACACGCACACGCACGCACGCACAGGCACAGGCACAGGCACACGCACAGGCACACGCACAGGCACACGCACAGGCACACACCTGCATTAGCCATTGTGTCACATATGTCTCAGCAGACAACAGAGCATTGCTGAGGATTTGGACAAGTAAACTGAATCATGAGTCTAGAAATAGAAATAAGGCTCTTATATGGTTCTCTCTTCTCTTACCTGGACGCTGACATATTTGGAGAACCACTCCCTGCCTTTGCTATTCTCTCCACTACACATCTCACCAAAGCGTGCTTTCTCTTCCTGGTCAAAGTCCTGTCTGAGAGAGTGAGAGAGCATCATATAAAAGTAGCTGATCATCTTATATTAAAAGACTACATTGTTTATAATCATGTTACTTGAAGATTATTCTGCACTTTCATGCTGTTCGGTGTGACTTTATTTCACCAGCATTTCAGAACCCGAGTTATACTCAAGGCTTCCTTTTCACAGCGGTTAGAGACTACTCTTCAAAGGACCGCTCTTATTCTCAGATGATAATCGTTAAATGTGGTGATAAAGTCATGCCTTCGATGTACCTCACCTGCCATGAAACAGCTTCTCCACGTAGGCTTTCATGAATTCCCGCCTTTCTGTCACTTCCACCTCCTCGGTGCTGTGACTGGATGAGGAAGATGACAGTCGGGAGCGCGACTGGTGCGAGGGCGAATCAGAGGCCTCGTTCTCGCTGTCTGCCGACTCTGTGACATCACTGTCGTCTGCCCCCTCCCCCACCCCGTGTGCGGTAACCATGGGGGCCATGGGCTCGGGCAGTGCCAGCGAGGATGAGGATGCAGGCTCGGGAAGAAGGGGCTCAGCCGAGAAGAAGCCAGGAGGACCAACAGCAGGGGGCATTGTTCCTTCAGTGTTGGAAGGCATGTCGAAGTCTATGAGGTTTGCCACTGCATCCCCCTCCATTGTGATCCTAGAGGGCAACACCGTCTGGGCTGTTGTGGCGACACAGCTCCAAATCTACAGAGGGTGCTCCTCCCCCACTTGCTGTATTCCCAAGCTGCAGCTAGACCTGAGAGAAGAAGAGTGGCAACCTCATAACATACATTTAACACAAACACAGCAGCCCAACTGCAGCTGCTATCCCTACCCAAACCCTGGGTGTGTGTGTGTGTGTGTGTGTGTGTGTGTGAGTAGGTAGGCACCATTTCTCAATCTCACTAAATGTCACAATCTCTGTACATTTCTCAATCTCTTTTGCAAAATCCACGCATGGCCCTGCACCACCACTAATGTGTTGTTGTAGTGATTTCCACCACTAATTGGTCAGCTGTGCAGCTCAAACACACAGAGGATGTGAAGCATGACGGAGGCCCTGGTGTAGCTTCCCAGCGGCTCAAGGCCGTCCCCATCTTTAAGTAAGTGCTGGCTTTGCAGGCTAATGCATACTGATAAGATGCCCTGAACTGCATGGTTAGTTCATTGTGTCCATGAGAGAGTGCCATCTGTTCCCGGGACAGCCTGTGGGAATGGTAAACTAATTTACAACATATGATTACAACATCTGTTTCACATGCAAACTAGACTGCAGAGTAATAGGGCTTGAAAAGGTTTTGATTAATCTAATCAGGCCCCTCTTGATTAATGGACAAAAACAGCATACTGCCATTACACTGCTGTATATTGTAATTGCAAAGGGTGTATTGCAGTGTATTACAAAATAAACCATGAATAATCTCATTAAAGCAAACAACACCATAATGTCGGTCTGAATTGTATAAAACAGCAGAAGCTATATTCAATAAACCAGGAGATTATCTAACCCATAAATCATCTGTTTTAAAAGATTCAGAATAAAGCCATCTAAACCCATTCCTTAGCCAGTCTGCTGACACATGTCTGAAAGGATAATTATGTAATGTAATCCCACACAAGCGTGACGTGTATGATGTGCGTAAACACTAAGGGGAAAAGGTTTGGGGCCACAGCTGTGTCAGAGAGCCATGCTGCTTTAGTTTGTAGTAGATGAATGTCAGGGGCGGCTCCGGCCACAAATCAAGCAGAAACAGCGCCAGCGTGTGGCTGGACGCAGCGTTCCCGCACAGCAGGAAGCAGGACACGCTGCCAACACACCAACACCGACCTTCACTCACACTGCTGCAAGGCCTGGAGTCACCCTGCCAGAGGGCCCGATACTCACACATGATGGAGGGAAAGATGGGGGGGGGGGATGGAGGGAGAGATAGAGAAAGTGAGAAAGGACAGAGGGAGAAAAGAGAGAGGAAACAGAGAGAGAGAGCTGACTGCATGGTCTGCAGTATTTCTGTTTTCTTGAGTTGAAGTAAAGACCTGTGTGTCCCACCCTCCCCACCCCTCTCTGTGCATCAAAACAACACCCCACTCCCTGGGCCCCAAGGCCGAGCTCTGCAACTGGTTTCATGGGAGGCGAGAGTGCAGGTCTGATTCATGGGTGATGCTGGGGTCCAGTTCTGTGGACTGTATGTGAGAAAGCTCACACCAGAGCACAGTGTTACACCAGCTCACACCACGTCAAAAGAGGACTTAAATAAGGGATGGATTCAAACATGGCCTCTATTACAAACCCAGGGCTTACACAAGGACTTGCCCTTTTAATCACGCATTCATGCATATTCAAGTTCAATTCACAGCACAGGAACAGACCAAAAGGTTATCCTGTACCAGTAAACAAAATGTATTCATTAAGACCTAGATGACATTTAAAGGGGGAGGGGGGGGCGGCAGAGGGATGTAGCGGAGTGCTATTCATGTAGCGGAGTGCTATTCATGTGCACTTATGGATCGCCTTCTTTCATTGGTCCTGAGGATGTCCGGTTCATCTCACCTCAGATGAGTCTCAGACTCTGAATGCTCGGTTTACGCACTATTCAGCATGGGCACGTAGACAGAAATAACTGCCCAGTCACAACAGGGCCTTTATGCCCATTGTGGGAAGCTGATTGCACTCCTTGCTTGTAACAGAAAGCCTTGCACTGATGTCTTGCAACCGAACATTGAAACAGATCAGTCGCTGGGTAGAAAGCGATTGGACTTTAATCTCCAGCCACGGGAGTTTGGAGCGCTCTGCCAAGTCTTATAGGGTTGCGTGTCCACGCAGCATTCCTGATCCGTGTGCCATGCTGGTTCCTGATCCATGCTCATTCCTGATTCACAAACAGTACCAACTCCTCTTACATTCATCACTAGTCCTTTAGCAGGATGGGGAAAGACCAACCTCATGAAAGGCTGCTTGTTGCCAGATATTGAGTTTGTAATAGTTAAAGGAAGTGAGTCTCAGTGGGCAGTGTGGGCCCTTTCCTGTACACCACAGACTCATTCCTCCCCATGCTGCCTTCCTGAGTGCCAAAACTGGCGTGTTTTACTCATTATGACATATGTACTTGTGCACATACATTTGGGTATCTGGAGTGTCTACCAACCTGCAAACTGGGAAACAGGACGATACAGTCAAATTTGTGTGGCCAAAAACATGGGCCAAAATCATCCAGCCAGATTTGGCTTCTTTTATTAGTCCTTAGTCCCTGTCCCATCTGAGCATGGCCACCAGTGGCTAGAGACCGCAGGGAACTGCTTTAACTTGAGCAAAAGGGTTAGAACAAGTCCCCTTTAAAGTGGAATGCCATGGGTTGGGTCATGGGCCTATGTTCTACTGTCACAACCAAGGTCACATTTTGTGTTTAGTGTATCTATCACTTACAGTTAGTTTATCAAATCATGGCCTGGAAATAGACCACTACCATAGCAACAGAGCTTCACGATAAGCACCCCTGCAGCTGGCCTCTCAGCACGCAGGAACACAAGGGCCAAAGATTTGAGATAAATTGAAATGAAAGCCTCAGGAACAAGCTCCCTTTAGCGACAAGAACAGTGCTGGGTTTGTAAAACAGTACGCTTAAACACTTACAGACCAGGACTGGCTTTATAGAACAGTGCACTCAAACAGTTCCTGCTCTAATGGATGTAGGTCAGTCACGTAATTCAAAAAATCCCAAAGTGCAAGCGGATTTTAAACAGGTTTTTAGAGGATTCATCATGAGAGTCTATACCTTTTCTCTTACATGCAACAGCAAGAAGGCTTGGCCAGTCTTTTTCGGAGCTTTCACCTCATCTGAGCATAAGTAGAAACATTCATGAGCTTCACCTGTAACCTCCCAACGCTGGAGATGCAGGACTGCCCCACTTTACAGACCACACTCAACTCTGACGCATATAACACAGGTCTCTCACAGGAAAAGATGTGAACAAGGAAGCACATAGGTTGAGTGAGAGGAGCCATCACTCCTGAAAGGATTAACAATGTTCAATATTCAATGAGATCATGCAACAATTTGCATTTATGTAAAATCAGTCAGGATTTAAATGTATTTAAACAGACCTGATTGATATACCATAACTTTGTATTTAATTTTTTTTTTAGTTTTGCTGCTTTACTGGGCTGTTTGTGGTCAGAGCCAGTCATTGGGGATGCCGCGTCAAAACTAATCCACAGGTCGTTATGATGACAAGAACAGCATTCGTTGTGCAACAACCACCTGCAACACACACCCTGTACTGGAACACCTATCTCTACACTGTTCATTCATCTTATACCTCACATCTCATATCTCACACAGGACAAACAAGGAAAAACACAGGCAGGAAGACTAACGTGAATGAGGACAGGATCCCTCCACAAGTAGTTCCGATAAATACACATTCAGAAATAAAACTGGTGAGACGAGATTCAAGTGATAGATACTTTTCGGAAGTTACCATCATAACCTACGGATGGCAATAAATAAATAAACAATGTCGATTAACGGGAGATGAGCGTTCCCTTATACGTGTGAACTAAGCTATTTTTACAGCTTTGGAGGCGAAGACGAAACTGTAAACTGACGCACTTTGAACAAGTGGCGCGTAGCGTGCAGGATAACTCGATGATGATGATGATGATGCTCTTAACTAAAACACCATCTCCGTCTACTGTGGCTGCGTCCAGCGCGCACGAGCTGCCTAAAATGAAACCACCCGCCCACTTCGCATTGGAAACAACGCACTCTTGCAAATATTATATGAGCGCCGACAGACTTGCTGGACAAGCGAGAACGTGATCCTAGTATTCAGAAAGACCACACGGCCTTAACGTCACCGAGAACAACAATTACTGGACAGCAGGTAATGATAAATTACCCTTGTGTGGGCAGCGTTCAGACGGTGCTGCAATGGAATACCGCAAGAAGCTACAGTCATTTGGAGTGTGCAATTAAATTTTATTTAGTCTGACGCAAAAATAGAAAGATACACGGAAAACATCTGCGTATGTGTAGACCATGCAATACGCCTTCTCGTTAAAATATATTAGATATAACTTACCAGAGAAATCCTAGATTAAACTATGTCTTCCCTTCGCGTCGCGTTTCTTGGACATCTCGCTACGTTCGCCAGTTAACGAACGCGCATGCGCAACAATGTTGGTAGTTGGGGGGGGACCCAAATGACGTCAAAATCAGGCACGTGACGCTCTTGCTCGCTGCGCGTTTCTCAGTTGTCACGACTTCGATCGGTCTTTCCCATCAACCTTTTACTGCGCGGGCAGCAGGGACGGACTGGCCATCGGGTATACCGGGCATTTTCCCGGTGGGCCGACGTGCTATTTGGGCCGACAGTCCTGACACTTTTTAATCTATTTATATATTGGTCTGACCGGCCCATAAAACAAGTAGATCAGTGGGCCGATTCAGATGGAGGCAGGCTGATTGACACTGGTCTGGCTAATCACATTAACACACCTTTCGCGATGCTCCTGCTGCCTGCATAATGCATTTGGCAAAAAAAAAGTCAGCGCGAGAGTTTACCGGTCCTTAAACACGCTGGTATGCAGCCCATTGGTTATTTTCTTTACTGACACAGAGCTGCACCAATCATATCATCAAACACCCCCTCCTCCATGCGCCGGTGCGTAGTGCAATCTAACGTTGATTAACATAACGTATGTGAGTATCTGAGATGGAGAAAAAGCGCAAAGGAGGTGCAGAGAAACTACGACAAAAAAAGAAGCTTGAACTTCAAGTAAACGCTGCCAAATGTATAAAAATTACTCAAATGTTTGCCACAGCAGGGCCTTCATCAGCTCCCGTGGCTGATGACAGTGGTGGCGGTGGCCAGTGGACAGAAACATGTACTAGAACGTGCGGTAAGCCTGACTCCTTTCAGAGCAGCTATAAAATGAGTAGGGTTAAGCAACCAAACCCTTTGCCAAATCTGATAAATTGATAAAACATCAATAAAATCATTTTGGCTAATGTTCTATGGCCGAGTTAGTTTGTATTGTAAATGCAAAAGGTAAAATAAGTGAATAACGTCCTTACCTCTATTATAAGACTTTGTGTACACTGACTGTATGAGAAAATAAGCCTATTTTAGTACTTTTATGTCTTCCATTCTGAACTAAATAGTCTTAAATGTGAGAACACTTTTAAAACCTCCATTCACCAACAAAAACAGTACTAAGTCACTCAGCAGGCAGCATTCTATTTTCATTAATATTTGTGGGGTGAGTAGTAGGCTAGGCTAAGGCTTGATAGGAAGGGGAAATGTTTGGTAGTTTTTATGGAGGTGTTTAGGGACAATGTACAGAAATGAAAGGAAATTACACTTTTTAAAATGGTAATTTTGTAAACTGTTGGTATACACATTCAAAAAACTGAAAAGTGTGAAAAGCGTTATCGAGTGTGAGTGGGCCGGTCTGGTCCAAAAATGCCAGGGCCGATTTTTTGTCCCAGTCCGCCCCTGGCGGGCAGTGAACAGTTATGCTACCATATCAATGAAGAAAACACACTACAACACAAAGTCGGGGAGTTTATAGACGTTTATTGATAATGTAACGTTTAGTAGTCTTTACTGGAGAAACACACGTCAGGAGATGCCACGCTCATTGAGCTTCTGTGAGCTTCTGAATGAAATCCACTCTGTCCCGTTTCAGGTCTTGTCCCTCTGTCTGCTGTAATTCTAGATTCATATACTTATTGGACTGGTCATAGGGGGGCCAGTTTGGCAAGCCAGGTCCATTTGGAGAGCTTTTAACGAGATTAAAAGTAGTCTATTAAGATATATCAGCTTATAAAAATCCAACAAAAGACATGTATCTGATACATGAGGGAAAATATTCTGCTATTTCATAGATGTCCTGCATAAATTTTTACTCAGTAGTTAATTTGATCAATTTGAATGATGTTAATGATATTGCTGTTCGCCACAGTTTATATCTCCGTACAATCCGTACAGGAGTTCAGACATGAATATAAGACTAGGTTGGACCTCACATTTGTGAGTTTTTTTTATTGTGAGGTAAAAATTGCTCTTTCCAAATGAACATTACTGTGTTAGTGATTGAACATGATGAGAGTCATCATAAACTACGCATTATCTGTGTGTACTAAAGGAGCAATAAGTCATATTTTCCAATTAAACGACTTCACGTTATGAAACAGTTATTATACTGACACCTACTGGATCTTTCAGAGATTTGGTACTAAATCTATTTTAAACATGGCTGCCTCTGTGTTGGGGGATCCGATCTACGGAACATAAACTGGTTCATTTGAGCTCTACAAAGAATTTGGTTCTTTCTCTCATGTGAACTTCACCTTATAGAAAAAAAGTATAAATAATAACTTTGATAAATATTGTTTGGAACTTTTTGGTAGTAAAAATAACTGCACTGTGTGATATAGTGATGTGGGTTTGGTGTTGGTCTTGTTCTTACCCTGTGCGGATGAAGTTACCCCAGTATCCCATCATGGTTTTACATAACTCATTTTCCTCCTCAGTAAATCTTCCTGTATAGCAAACAATACATCATCATGGTCATTGTCATCATGGTCATCATCATCATCATCACATTGCTACTGCTGTGCTTGTTACAATATTATTTTCACAGTCATGTCTATTAACAGGCCCTGACATTCTGCTGTATAGTCACTGGATTTTTTTTTACCGATCAGGTTGATTTCGTCGTCCCTGAAGCAGATGCCAAGCATGAATATGACATCATCAGCATGATCAGCCTTCACAAAACTGGGTCGGATGTCTTTAAAAAGCTTGGCCTGGTGCTGGAACTCATACATGTAAACATGCACTCCAGCATCTGTCAGTGACCAAAGAGACCCTCATTTGAGGGGCCAAACTGGATTGGCCCATCAGACTATAGGCACGGGAAGCTCCTCTCTGATATCCTTACCTCTGTGATAACCAGCCACTTTCATGACTGGCAAAACCATGAAAAGATCCCCCATCATTTCAGTGAAGCTATCTCTTACATCCTCTGGAGTTTTAGCATTTTTAAGGTATTCATCTGTTATGAGGTCATTTGCAGCTGACACCTAGGAAACATCTTGGGTGAGCAGCAATATCATGGAAGTGCATGCTGGGCTTGGTAGTTCATCAGGTTTAAGATGTTTTTTTTAAATATATATCCAGCAGAGGGAGACATTTTCTAATAAACTAATTTGAATGGCCCAGCATGGGTACTGATGCTAAGATGAAAGTGTTGAGCAGGATTTTACCCCATGTGGGAAAAACAGGTCCATGATTGCTTTTACTGTTTGCCTCTCCATACCCTTCTGCCATCCTGGAGGGGCAAAGTTCTAAAAACAATTAAAATTAAAAAAGCTTTATATTTCAATTAAAGAATTATTGGCTTCTCCAATGCTATTTTCAGCATCAAGAATAATTGTCACGGTAAATTTCAGTTTGCCTATACAGAAAATCGCAGCACAGGTGATGCCATAGTAACTCTAATGCATTTGATCCTGAAACACATTGAATGTTCAAATGCATACACTAGATTACTTTTCACTGATTTTAGTTCAGCTTTTAATCTTATACAGCCACATCTTCTTCTCAGCAAGATAGTTCAGGCAAATGTGAACCCATTTTTTATTAAGTGGTATTATTCTTTTTTGTCTGATAGACCACAACAAGTGAGGTTTAATTGTGCGCTATCTGACATAACTGTATGTAGCACCGGTGCCCCCCAGGGGAGTGTCAGTTCTCCACTTTCTATACAAATGACTGTGTTAGTAAGGAGGCAAACCAATTTATGGTAAAATATTCTGATATTGTCTTCCTGAGTCTGTTAATAGGTACCTCTGTCTCAAACACATATAGTATGGCAGTAGGAAAACTTGTTGCTTGGTGTGGTAAATAAATTGGAGATAAATACAAAGAAGACAGTAGAAATGGTGGTGGGCCCTCGGTGAGTTGGCAATTTTGACCCTGTGACCATTCATGGGCACACAATCGAGCAGGTGAGCTCTTTTAAATATCTCAGAGTTCATATAGATAGTGATCTGAGTTGGAGAACACAGGTGGCTAGCGTTTATTCGAGAATTCATCAGCGTCTTTATTTTCTGCGTCGATTAAGACTATTTGGTGTCTGTAAAAATATTATGCTGATTTTCTACAAAGCTGCTGTTGAATCCATCCTGAGATATGGTATTACTGGTTGGTTTGGCAATTTAACGGTTAAATCAAAAACTCAAATACTCAGTCTGGTCAAGACAGCAGGTAAAATTATTGGCATTCCTACCCTTTCTAGCCAGCAGGAGCTGTTGGAGCAGGAATTATATAGACAGGCAATGAACATTGTATTAGATAATATACATGTGCTGTCTTCTGAGTACCAGCTCATGAATTCAGGTAGGAGATATAGGGTTCTGTTAAGTAAGCATAATAGGTACAAATATTCTTTTGTACCACTGTCAATCAAGATGCTAAATAACACCAAGGTTTGACTGTATCCCTGTGTGTCTGGTTTTTTGTAATGGCACACAATTGTAACGCACTTAATGTCCTTTCATGATACGTTATTTGTTTACATGGTGTTGTCCATTAATGTCTTGTGTTGTACTGCAGTATGCCCTCTGTCTAAGGAAAATGTATCCCCTGGGAGACAAATAAAAGGAACTTGAATTGACTTGGTACGGAGGCCCTCTGCCATATTTTATGTTGTCTTGTTGTTGTGACGTTGTGTTTGTCCAACAGGTGGGCGAGGCCCATTCAGAAACCCGATACCTGAGGGTCGTTTGTGTGACGGGCAGGGTGAGCGAAAATAAATGGAAGCGATCACGCCAAGTCTCAGGGAAATAGGATGGTTTAATATGTAAAGTGCGCAAACCAAAACCCGTGAACTGATCCGAATTAAGGATATAATAACCAGCAGTCAACTGGTACAAAGACAAGACATATATAGACGAACAAACGACCCTCAGGTGAGACGGATCGCGGGCTCCGCCCACCTGAGGGACGAACACAACACCACACCCACAGGACAAGCTGCTGCTGTAGACGGGGGCGATCAGTAGGGGGCCGTGACAGTTTGACTGTCATTATATATCTTGTCTTTGTACCAGTTGACTGCTGGTTATTGTATCCTTAATTTGGATTAGTTCACAGGTTTTGAGTTTGTGCACTTTATCCACTAAATCCTCCTTTTTCCTGAGACTGGAGTGATATTTGCACTCCCGTCACAATGAGGACTAATAATAAATATGATAGTTTTCTTATTTTGTCATGAGCACATACCAGAGGGAGAATCCAACCAAATTCATGGTTTGTGATGCCTAACAGCACAGGAACCTTCAGGAAGTCCTTGCTCTTCAGCAGCTCCTCAGCCATGTCAGTGAGGAACTCTCCATCCACAGTGGCTCCCAGGAAGATTGTTTTCTGCAGGAAATCAGTCAGTGCAATTATTATAATTATTCATTTGTAGTATAATTTATTAGCTTGTAGTCTTTCACAATGCAATATCTCATAACAATCCCAATATGCAATTTTGACACGTATTCATGTTTATATGCCTAAACATGCAAAATAATAAAATACACTAATAAAATGTTTTTAACGCATTAATGCATTATTAATGATTATTCTTAAAATGGTAGAATAAAATGTTTTTCATCTCATGAATGCATCAGTAATAATGTATTCCAGAGCATTAATGCATTCATAATAATTGATTTTCATAATAATTGAGGTTCTCCAGTACAGGGAATCGAAGGACCCAAAGGTCGCTCAAGGTGGTATTGAGGTGAGGACAGGCAGAAAGTGGAGGGCGCAAGAGGCGGTGGACCAGGCAGAAGCATGGCTGTTCCACAAAGAGTTTGTGGGATCTGTGGCTACCGGCTGGGCGGGACTGGGAACCGTATCAACAACCCACCTTGGCAGGCTTAGGGGCAAGGGAAGGCGGGACCGGGTCCAACTTGAGGTGCGGGCTGGAGTCGAAGATCAGCGTGCAAGCCAGTGGGTGAGGCTAAGGCAGCAGGGTGTGTGGACTAGATGGGAAGAAGCCATGAACAGGAAAATCTTATGACCGGTGTTGTGGAAGGCTGAACCACTCCGCATAAAATTCCTCATACAGTCAGTTTACGATATCCTACCAAGCCCGTCAAACCTTTTCCTGTGGGGCAAGGTGGAAGCTCCATCATGTACAATGTGCCAGGGAGGTGAACATTGGAGCACATCCTCAGCAGCTGTCTGAAGGCACTTGGAGAGGGTCGCTATCGCTGGCGCCACGACCAGGTGCTGAAGGCAGTGGCTGAGTCCATCCACTGTGCCATTGACTGCAGCAAGCAATTGCAACCACGAAGGCACAGAATTCCATTTGTGAAGGCTGGGGAAAAACCTCCTCTCCAACCAAAGGCCCAAACAGGACTCCTGGGAACAGCAAAAGACTGGCAGCTGAGGGTGGACTTGGGAAAACAGCTGAAGTTCCCTGAGAACATCACGGAAACCAGCCTGAGACAAGACATCGTGCTGCAATCAAAGTCCCCTGGGAGGAGAGGATGGAGGAAGCCAATATGAGGAAGAGGGAGAAATACGCTGAGCTGGTGGAGGACTGCCGCAACAGGGGGTGGAGTGCAAGATGCCTACCCATTGAGGTTGGGGGAAGCGGCTTTGCAGGGAAGTCACTCTACAGGGCCTACAGTCTCCTAGGCATCACAGGGGCACGGAGGAGGAGAGCCATCTGTTCAGCGACAGAGGCCGCTGAGAAAGCGTCTCGATGGCTGTGGATCCAGAGGGACAAGGCATGGATGAGCGCTTCTTGGACACAGGCCGGGAACTGATCACTCCCGGGCGGGTTGTCTGGGTGAGGGGGTCTTAAGTTGAAAGACCCGAAACCCCCTGTGACCCCAGGTGCTATCACTGATAATGTGTCCAAGAGTCTGTGTAACAGGGCTGACACCTGTTCCTTGGGATGTTGTGCTTTTCATGGGAGGTTTTAAGTGGTATAGAGTAAAGGGGGATATTAGGAATTATTTGTCGCGTTTCGTGAAAGGTTGTATTTTAACAAATGTATTTACATTGTAGTGTTTTTAAAATATGTTCGGTCTAGTTGGCACCTCTAGTAATTAGCATATATTATTGGATAATGGTTGGGCCGATTATATAAAAGGTGGAGCTTAAGAGCGGAGGCGAGAAAAAAATGATTGGTAAGATGCCGCTAGGCGACGGCTGCCTGAGCCAGTATTGAAACGCTGTGTAGGCCTACTTTACAAACAAAGGGCCATGAGTGAGTCAAGATCGTAGGATGTAATCTTGGTGTATTTGTTTATTTATTTTGTTATTTGGTAAATAGTTAATTATCATTATTATTTTTTGTTTGTTTTCTTAATTTGGCGGATGTTGGTACTCATTCAGGGGAAAGTGTGTTTGGAGACCTGGGCGATTGCTTAATAAACAACAACGGTGCGTAAATTCTTATAATGACTTCCGTCTCAATCCCTCCCGCGGTCATTCTATAACAAATGGTGTCAGAAGTGGTTGAAAAAAAAAAAAAAAAAAAAAAAGCTGCAGGGAGAGGATCCCAGTAAGGAATAAAACGGAAAAGAAACCGGAGAACATCTATGGGACGGGAGGCCAAGGAAAATGCCGCCGAAGTTGAAGCAGGATAAAACCATAGAAAGAGCGGAGTTAGAGCTACAACGTCCGCACAGTTCGCTGGAAAGCCAAGGAGCAAGTGGTGGCCAGGATTTGGCTCAAAGCGATTTGGGAATGAGACCAGGGAATTCCGCAGAAGGCATGATTGCGGAAATAGCAGGCCTTGTAAAAACGCTGGTTCAGAATCAAGTGGCACGAGATGAACGGATTGCACAAACAGAAGCAAGAAATGAGCAAAGATGGAGAAACGTGCAACATCAGTTTCAGCAACTCCAAGGCCACGTTGAAAGTAGTCTACCAACGGGTAGTGATCGGGGAAGTGACGTCGTTCATAGTAGGATAGTGTCACCACAGCGGCCAATGCCGCTGACTGAATTTAAAGAGCCGAAGTTACACCCTTTACGGGATGGAGACGATATAGAACACTTTTTGATGACATTTGAAAGAATTGCATTATTATGTCATTGGTCAGACGAACATTGGGCTATTCGTCTAATTCCTCTGTTAACAGGTAAAGCGCGGAGTGCGTACGTGGCTATGGACATCAGGGATACAAATGATTATAAGAAAATTAAGGAAGCGGTTTTAAAGAAATACGAAATTTGTGCGGAGACGTATAGACAGAGGTTCCGGTCAACAGAAATATGGCCGAATGAATCACCACAAGAATTGTATGTGAGATTGAGAGAACTTTTTATGAAATGGATTAGACCAGAAGAGCGGACAATGCAACAAGTATCGGAGTTATTGATTTTGGAACAATTTATGAGGATGATAAGCCCGGACATGGCAGTATGGATAAAAGGACATAACCCAGAAACAGCAGAGGAGGCAGCTAGACTGGCCGAAGTCTACCTTTCAGCCAGGAGAGACACTAGGAGCAGTAATGACGATCAGTGGGCGCAAGGATCGAGAAGTAAGTCTGCCGGGGGTGGTGAAAGGCGTGGTCAGGTGCAGAGTCAAGTGAATAGGTTTAGTAGACATAACGATAAATATACCAAACAAGAAGTGAGGTGTTATTATTGTGGAGAGAAAGGTCATACTAAACCGAATTGTCAAGTACAGAAAGCTAAACGGATAGCAATATGTAATGTGCCGAGGCCAAAGACACTATACCCGTCGGACGGATTATTGGAGGAAGGAGTACCGGTCCTGGTTAATGGGCAAGCAGTGAAGGCTCTAGTGGATACTGGGAGTACGCAAACACTGGTGCTGGAAAGTTTGGTAACAGAGGTAGAGGGAGAGAAGCAGACCGCCGTATGCTGTGTACATGGTGATGTGAAAAGTTACCCTACTACGGAGGTGTTTATAACCGTGCAAGATCAAACATTTTATATGCCGGTAGCATTAGTTCCTCAATTACCATATGCAGTGGTGTTGGGTCAGGATTTCCCTATACTGTACGATTTAATCTCGCAAAAGGCACTATGTAATGTGGTAACAAGAGCACAGAGGATTAAAGAGGATATGAGAGAGCTGCCGTTTGCTGAAGCAGATATGGAAAAGGTAAAAACCAAGAGTCGTAAATCCAGAAAAGAGAAGCGTAGGGAGAAAGTTAAAGGTACGGAAATTTGTCAGGAAGAAGCTTTACCATTGCCAGTACCTGGCTTAGAGATGGACATTCCAGCAAATATAGCTGAGCTGCAGAATGCGGATGTAACATTACAGGAATGGTTTCAGAAGGTATCGGAAATAGATGGCGTGAGACGGGGAAGTACGCAAGGATTAAGGGAGGAAAAGTATGTGATGAAAAATGACATCTTGTATCAAGTAAGAGGGGAAGTGGAAGCGTTAGCGGTGCCACAATCCTTGAGACATACTATAATGACACTGGCTCACTCTGTTCCATGGGCAGGACATCTGGGGAAATATAAGACGTTGGCGAGAATCGCTAGTCGTTTTAGTTGGCCTTTATTATATACGGATGTAACAGAGTTTTGCAAAACGTGTAGCGAATGTCAGTTAACGGCAGGGAGAGGTGTTCCACCGGCGCAGTTGCAAAATTTACCGGTTATTGAAACGCCGTTTGAACGAATAGGTATGGATATAGTGGGGCCTTTGGAAACGAGTAAGAGTGGTAATCGATATATTCTGGTTATATGCGATTATGCCACTAAATATCCAGAAGCGTTTCCGTTAAGAAATATTAAGGCAAGGCAAATTGCAAACTGCTTGATTCAATTATTTTCTCGAGTAGGGGTGCCGAGGGAGATAATTACGGATCAAGGCACTAACTTTCTTTCAGAATTGCTTAAGCAAGTATACGAGTTATTGGATATTAAAGGTATTAAGACCACGCCATATCATCCTCAAACAGATGGTCTAGTAGAAAGATTTAATCGAACTCTGAAGACCATGCTTCGCAGGTTCATTGAGCAGTCAGGAAAAGACTGGGACCAGTGGTTGCCCTACTTACTGTTTGCATACAGAGAAGTACCACAAGCGTCGACGGGCTTTGCACCGTTTGAGTTGCTGTACGGACGACAGGTGAGAGGACCCCTGGATTTACTGAAGGAACTCTGGGAAGGGTCACGAAATGAGCAAAAGAATGTGGTCCAGTATGTGATTCAGATGAGAGAACGGTTGGAGCAGATGACATCGCTAGCCCAAGAGAATATGAGGAAGGCGCAAAAGAGACAGAAGACATGGTACGATCGTAGCGCCAAGGAGAGATCATTCGCTCCAGGTCAACAGGTACTGCTACTTTTACCTACGAGTGACAATAAATTGTTGACTAAATGGCATGGTCCGTATGAAATTTTGCGGAAAGTGGGGAAGGTAACATATGAAATTAAGATGCCGGACAGAAGTAAAAAGAAACAGATTTATCATGTGAACTTGCTTAAAGAATTTCATCCTAGAACGACGACAGTGGAAAAGCAGCTGTTTGTGAGAGCTGTGGAGGAGGAAGAAGAACCAGTGGAACAATATTTTCCCACAGGTAACAGCTTACAGGCTGTCGATGTGTCACATTTAGGGCCTTGTCAGCAGCAACAGCTGGAAGGATTGCTGGATCCAGATTTGTTTCAAGAAAAACCAGGACATACGGATCTGGTGGAGCATGACATTGTCTGCATTGGAGAGGGGCCTGCACGACAGAGGAGTTATCGAGTGCCGGAACGATTGTTGCCTGCTTTGAAGCAGGAACTGGACACTATGGTCGCATTGGGAGTTATAGAACCTTCGACCAGCGAATGGTGCAGTCCAGTAGTTTTAGTCCCGAAGAAGGATGGAACTATTAGATTTTGCATTGATTTTAGACATATTAATGCGATTACCAAGTTTGATCCCTATCCAATGCCACGAATTGATGAGTTAGTGGAGCGGCTAGGCAAAGCCAAGTACATCACATCCTTGGATTTATGCAAAGGTTATTGGCAAGTGCCGTTGAAGGACAAGGCGAAGGAATTAACTGCTTTTCGTACTCCGTATGGGTTGTATCATTTTAAAGTGATGCCTTTTGGTCTACAGGGGGCGCCAGCCACATTTCAGAGACTCATGGACCGAGTGCTATATGGCATGGACGATTATGTCGCTGCATATTTGGATGATGTGGTGATTTTTAGTGCAAATTGGGAAGATCATTGCGGGCATCTGCAACAGGTGCTGGGACGATTTAAGGAAGCAGGACTGACCATTAACCCAAAAAAATGTGCTCTTGCTAAGACAGAGATTAGTTACTTGGGTTTTATTATTGGTAATGGTCAGATTCGCCCGCAAGTATGCAAAGTGGAGGCGATTCGTAATTGCAGACCACCGATGACCAAGAAGAAGGTAAGATCTTTTTTGGGATTGGTGGGATGGTATCGCCGATTCATACCTAATTTTTCTGCGAGAGCCTCTATTCTTACAGATCTGACGCGATTATCGGAACCAAATAAGGTGGTTTGGACAAAGCCACGTGAGGACGCGTTTGAGGATTTGAAGAATGCGCTGTGCGAGGATTCCGTGTTGATGAGTCCGGACTTTGATCAGCCGTTTGTCGTACAGACGGACGCTTCCGGCGTAGGATTGGGGGCTGTGCTTCTACAGGAGGTGGATGGACATCGAAGACCGATCGCCTTCCTCAGTCGCAAGTTGTTCCCTAGGGAGCAGCGCTATTCTACGGTTGAACAAGAATGTCTAGCTATTAAATGGGCGTTGGACTCTCTGAGGTACTATCTCTTGGGGAGGGTGTTTGTGTTGGAAACGGACCACCGAGCATTACAGTGGTTGAGCAGAATGCGTGATTCTAATGCGCGCATAACGCGATGGTATTTGTCTTTGCAACCCTATAAATTTACTGTGAAATATCGCCCTGGTGCTGTGAATCAGGTTGCTGATTTTTTGTCTCGGACATTTGAGGGGGAGTAATGATGTTTGAGTTGTTTTGGTTGCTTTGGGGTTGGTGTACTTGATGGTTTACCTGGTAGTCACCATTTCCAGAAGGGGGAGGTGATGTAACAGGGCTGACACCTGTTCCTTGGGATGTTGTGCTTTTCATGGGAGGTTTTAAGTGGTATAGAGTAAAGGGGGATATTAGGAATTATTTGTCGCGTTTCGTGAAAGGTTGTATTTTAACAAATGTATTTACATTGTAGTGTTTTTAAAATATGTTCGGTCTAGTTGGCACCTCTAGTAATTAGCATATATTATTGGATAATGGTTGGGCCGATTATATAAAAGGTGGAGCTTAAGAGCGGAGGCGAGAAAAAAATGATTGGTAAGATGCCGCTAGGCGACGGCTGCCTGAGCCAGTATTGAAACGCTGTGTAGGCCTACTTTACAAACAAAGGGCCATGAGTGAGTCAAGATCGTAGGATGTAATTAGGGTTGCAGCGGTAACCGGTTTCACGGTATACCACGGTATTAAAATGCACGGTTATCATACCGTGTGCGTCTGCTTATTACCGGTAAAAAGCAAGCCAGCGGAGAAACTGACCCGCGCATGCGCAACTCCGCTCCGGTTCAGCTACTCAGCACACAGCGGTGAGAATGACAGAAAGTGCATCAGACTTAACAAATGTAAAAAAAAAAAAAAAAAAGCTAAACTAAAATCAGCGGCGAAAATGACGTTGGCTCCACCCGTGCGCGAGGGTCTCGCGCGCTGTCGATTCGCGAAGTCGTGCACTATGCGCGCCGCGCCTCAGCGCAATGAACAAAGTCATGTTTGCAGGGTTCATACACCTTTATAAGGTGGAATTAAAGCACTTGTACGTAACTTTAAAGGTCCGTTTCAATATTTCCCAACACTTAAGTTAAATATTTATACATATACTCGAAATGATTAGCTTTTTCATCACATTATTTAATGGTTGTTTATTTTCAAAACGACCAATCTTAACGTCTTCACGTTCTCTCATTTTTCGTCCGGGAATTACAAGAGGCTCGTATTTGTTAACGTAAGACAAAAGAACTGTGCCGAGTCGCGCGCTACGGTCACTAGTGAAAGTATAATTCTAGCTTTTTATGGTCCTTGCTTTCACTGGATGTAAAAGACGCCATTAATTTACATGCGTTCATTTTCAAATTCTAACGTGTCTGTTTTTCATATGTTAAAACCAGACTCGGTGTGAACGCCTTAAAATAGAAATCTCTATTGTGACGGTCATGTCAGAAATAAATCCTCTCTTTCTGCAGTATCTGGTTATATTCTAACTTGGCAGTACAACGGACGTTTACAACAGTTGTTGATCAGACACTGACCCAGGCTGAGTTTATCAGATACTAAATAATTTAAACTTAAATAATTGTACTGAAATACATGATTTAGGTTTCTCTAATTTTGCAGTATTTATATAAACATGTTTACAGCTTTTTTTTTTTTTTTAAAGGAGACTTTTTGTATAGCTACAATAGTTCCAGGTTTCTACAATAAATAGTTAATTGAACAAAAAAACTTGTAATTTCTTTAAGGGTCAGTGTATCTTTTAATAATATACAAACTAACTGTGATACCGTGATAACCGTGATACCGCGGTATTTTCTGAGACGGTTATCATACCGTGAAAATCTCATACCGTTGCAACCCTAGATGTAATCTTGGTGTATTTGTTTATTTATTTTGTTATTTGGTAAATAGTTAATTATCATTATTATTTTTTGTTTGTTTTCTTAATTTGGCGGATGTTGGTACTCATTCAGGGGAAAGTGTGTTTGGAGACCTGGGCGATTGCTTAATAAACAACAACGGTGCGTAAATTCTTATAATGACTTCCGTCTCAATCCCTCCCGCGGTCATTCTATAACAGTCTGCATCAGAAGATGTATTAAACAACCGTCTCATCTCACTTTTTTTGTGGATTTTATGATGTCCTCTTCAGTCTTTTGCCTCAGACATTCCACCATGAGCTCAGTGCTTTGTGTGGGGTCACACTCTGTGTTGTTTGCTACTGCCTACAGAAGCAACAAACACAGCTTCAGTTTCAAACACCCTAAACATGTTTATATCACTACACAACACACAGCCACAACCGTGCAGGTCATCTCCAACCCCAACTGTTATGAAAACAGGCACACAGACACACACACACCCACACACACATTATTTGCTATTTTACACTCTTTCCAGTTCAATTGGTCACATGCAACTCTTCACCATAGCGAATGTGGTTGATGTTTTGATTCTCAACCACAAGAGGTGGAAACCGCAACACAAACGCATTGTGGCTTCAGCCATATTTAAGCCTGTTGAATTTGGTATGATTGAGTTACCCTGGCAGAGTACATGGGGGTTTTGGCGGAGATTGTTCCATGGGTTGCAACTCCGCTCTGGAAGATGGCTCGCTGGAACAAGCCTTTGGCTAACGGGGACAAGACCTAAAAGCAGATGTGGTCACAGAAATGGCAAACATCTTCCATCACAGTTATACTATTATTAATTACCGACAGCTCCATTTGCATTTCTACAGTTCATACATGCATACAGTTCATACATGCATAATGAAGCTTAATTACAGCATTTTTAATTGGGCAATTGTGGTCAGATCCATTTGGGTTTTGGAAGTACTTAAGATAAATAAGTATTTATCAGATTGTGAACGATATTCAAGTCAGTGTTAAGCCACAATGATCCGACAAGCCAAGTCCTTAAGTCTGACACAAGGCTAAAGTGCCATATGGCCGTACCAGCAGGGATGCACTGATTGCTCCTGCTGATTCCCCAGCGACAGTGACAGACTGGGCATCTCCTCCAAAGTTCTCAATGTTCTGCTGCACCCACTTGAGTGCAGCGATTTGGTCCAGAAAACCCCAGTTTCCTTTTGCATGCTTATCTCCTGTGCTAACTCATCAAACACATGCAGAAATCCACTCTATACAATCATACAGGCCATGTGTTTAGGTAAAATACAGCACTCAGAGCTCATGATGGCTAAGTAATGTGTTATTCAAGTGCATTTGGGTCTTCATAATACATTCTGTTCATCCATAATTAAACATTAAATCCTTCTCCTTTGTTATTTGGGCCTCTGATATACAGACCTCATCCAATGAATTTGATCCAAAGTATATCTATTCCAAACCAGGGTCGACAACACACACATTTTGATTTGTTTTTTATATATTTATATTTGGTCGATCTTAGGCCCCATTTCTGGAGAGTAAATCAAGGTGTTCTTCAGATGGTTAATCTGTTACCCTATACAGAATGCCTCTGTTCCAGTGTGATCTGTTCTGGTGATCTAAAAGAGGTGGATGAGATCATGTTGCTGTGAATCATACCTGAAGAAGCCTAATATGCCCAGCCTATACTGAATGACAACGACAACAATGTTCTGATAGGCTGCCAATATGGATCCATCATACTGAAGTGCTCCGCCCATACAGAGCCCCCCTCCATGGATCCAGAACATCACCTGTGATTAAATAACACAACAATTACCAGTTACCCTCTTCATTTGTTTATTTATTTACCTTTTTTCATTAAATGTAAATAAGTGTTTTTTTCAATTAATGTGATCATTGCTTTTGATTTCCAAAGAATGGAGCTGTGAACAGTCGTGGCTGGATTCCAGTGAAATCCAATTTTAATGATCTGTTTGGATTGAAATCCTTCTCTGAAATGCTTGTCGTTTGTATTCCCACACAAGAAAGATCATATAGCTATACAGCCTGGCTTGTTAACTGCATGGAACACTTCCTGTGTTTGAGAATACTAGCAAAAGTGGGGAGGGAGTTTGGGGCTCGTTGATCTGCGTGCATGGTGGAGGTGTGCCTGTCCCTGCCATCACTGCGCTGGACACTTGAGTTCAACGAGCTCCCATGCTGCTCGGCAACTTCCTCCCACTTTTTCCTTTGAGCTTCAGCTCCAATGTCTGCATTCAACTGCACAGCTGGAGAGCCAACCGCAGTTGTAGACCTGCAGTTCTAGACGTGCCATTAGTTTTAGACATGCGACACCTAGCAGCTCGGAATGTAACGAAATATTCAGATACTGTTTTGGTATGTCGCGGGAGCAGATGGAAGAAATATGTTTATAAGCAACAATAATATATGGTAAAATATATGATAGTATCTGAAGGTCATTTTTGTGTTATCGTAATGTTTGTCATGAAGGATGAATCTGGCTAGCGTTAGTGTGAATCTGGTTAGTTCATTAGTTCTGGCTACCTTTATGGATACCTGGTAGCTACTTAGCATCTCCTTCGTCTTCTGCACACCGTGCTGAGTTTAAGGAGAACTCTTACTTTATTTGCTTGTTCATTGCTATTTGTGAGCTATTGCTCTTTGCTTTTGTTGTCACTTCGTGCTCGTTTACTTGTTTATTTGTCACGGAGAATAAAAGCCCTGATGTACAACCAGTGCCTCCAGCTGCCTCTATACCCGTCACAATTATAGTATACATACACTACCGTTCAAAAGTTTGGGGTCACCTAGACAATTGTGTTTTCCCTGAAATCTCATACTTTTATTTATCAAATGAGTTGCAAAATGAATAGAAATATAGTCCAGACATTGACAAGGTAGAAATCTGTGTTTTTTTTTTTTTTTTAATAATTTTCTACTTTAAACTTTGCTTTCGTCAAATAATGCTCCCTTAGCAGCAATTACAGCATTGCAGACCTTTGGCATTCGAGCTGTTAATTTTCCTGAGGTAATCTGGAGAAATTTCATCCCATGCTTCCAGAAGCCGCTCCTGTAAC
The DNA here is from genome assembly GCF_052324685.1 of Brachyhypopomus gauderio. Lineage (NCBI taxonomy): Eukaryota > Metazoa > Chordata > Actinopteri > Gymnotiformes > Hypopomidae > Brachyhypopomus > Brachyhypopomus gauderio. Next base: position 231,649 of record NW_027506939.1, on the reverse strand, counting down.
GGCGGGTGTAGGAGGCAGGCACCACGACATTATCGGTGAACATGGAACGTTTATTGAAACAAACACGTGTAAGCTCCGGGTGGAGCGCGAGCAGCCACAAACAACACTCGCGCAGACACGAAACTTTAGACAAAGATGAGTACAAGACATTGCGCGAAGGCACATTAAATAGGTGATTAACACATACCCTCGTGATCTCGAGACAAGGCACAGGTGCGTCTACGAACACGCTCGCAAACGACCCACACTCACGGAACTACAAATATGGACATAACGACACGCAGACGACATAGCGGCACGCCCACAGGGAAGGGTCCGGAGCTGTGACCGTGACAGCTCCCACAAGTTTGATTGGGTTGATTGGCACTTTTTTCATACCATTCGGTCAAGCTGCTCCCACAACAGCTCAATGGGGTTGAGATCTGGTGACTGCGCTGGCCACTCCATTACCGATAAAACACCAGCTGCCTGCTTCTTCTCTAAGTTTGTGCATAATTTGGAGGTGTGCTTTGGGTCATTGTCCTGTTGCAGGATGAAATTGGCTCCAATCAAGCGCTGTCCACAGGGTATGGCATGGTGTTGCAAAATGGAGTGATCGCCTTCCTTATTTCTTTTACCTTGTACAAATCTCCCACTTTACCAGCACCAAAGCAACCCCAGACCATCACATTACCTCCACCATGTTTGACAGATGGTGTCAGGCACTCATCCAGCATCTTTTCAGTTGTTCTGCGTCTCACAAATGTTCGTCTGTGTGATCCAAACACCTCAAACTTTGATTCGTCTGTCCATAACACTTTTTTCCAAACTTCCTCTGTCCAATGTCTGTGTTCTTTTGCCCATATTAATCTTTTTCTTTTATTAGCCAGTCTCAGATATGGCTTTTTCTTTGCCACTCTGTGTTCTGTAATGGAATGTTCATGTTGTATGAGGTGTACGGACCCATTTGGGGGGGGAGACACTTCCGGGGTTGGAATAGTAAAAGAACGGTTAAGTCGAGTACGGTCTCTGTCATTCTTTGACGTGGAAGTTGTTATAAGTAACCCACACAAAAGTTATAGATAGACCTATAACTTAACATGGTGTCAGATTAGTGGTGGACAACAGAAAAAGAAACAGAAGACAACAGACGACTACGAAAATGACACAGCCAGCGGTAGCGGTTGCCCAGATACCTCAGTATTTTCCGCCGGGTAAATTTGACTTTACTAATCCGAGTGACTGGCCGAAGTGGGTCAAGCGATTTAATCGCTATAGGATCGCATCAGGGCTTGATAAACAGTCACAGGAGTTTCAAGTCAACGCGTTTATGTACTCGGCGGGAGAGGAGGCTGACGATGTTTTGAATGTGCTGCCGCTGACAGAAGAGCAGAAGAAATCGTACGACTCTGTAATGGCGGCGTTCGAAAAACACTTTGTTAGCAGAAGGAATGTCATCTACGAAAGAGCCTGCTTCAACCGTCGGAACCAGCAACCGGGTGAGAGTGTGGAGTCTTTTATTACTGCCGTGCACACTTTAGCGGAACATTGCCAGTTCGGGACTCTAAGGGATGAGTTGATAAGGGACAGAATAGTAGTGGGAATCCTTGATAGCAGGCTGTCGGAACGGTTACAGCTAGATGCTGAACTCACCTTAGAAAAAGCCATAACGCTGGTCAAACAAAGTGCAGCAGTAAAGAAACAACAGCCGGTGCTGAGGGGGGCCGAGTCGACAGCAGGACAGGTAGAGGCAATAACAAAGAAACAGAAGTGGCGGAAAGTTGGCTACGAGAAAAAGGACAGTACGGCAGGAGGCTGTGGCAAGTGCGGGAATATGAAAAAACATCCTTGGAAAGAATGCCCAGCTCGCGACGCCGAATGTAGAAAGTGTCACAAAAAGGGACATTACGCAAAAACATGCAGGTCAGCAAAAGGGGTACACGACATCACGCAGGGGTACGTGAGAGGTGAAGAAGAGGATTTCGCTTTCCTGGGAGAACTGAGGTCAACAGGAGAGGATGAGTGGGTCGGGGTGTTGCAGTTGAACGGGGAGGAGACCGCGTTCAAGCTGGATACAGGGGCTGCGGTCACCGCGATTCCCAGCAGCACATACTCCAGCAGAGTCCACGGGGCACTGCAGCAGCCATGGAAAGTGCTTTACGGCCCAGGGCATCACAGACTAGGGGTTGAGGGGTGTTTTAAAGGGAGTCTGACGTTGAGGGGAAAAACAACTAGACAGGATGTCTATGTTGTTAATGAGCTGTCCAAGCCTCTGTTAGGCCTCCCTGCGATCATGGCTCTTAATCTGGTGCAGCGTGTCCATGCAGTGGAAGCACCGCAGAAGGACTTTAAGGCACTGTTTCCCACTGTGTTCACCGGGCTAGGGAAATTAAAGGAGCCCTACACCATCGCACTGGAGTCCGATGCCGTCCCACACGCTCTGTCTTCTCCACGCAGAGTGCCTCTCCCCCTCCGTGACAAGGTAAAGACTGAATTAGATCGAATGGTCAGCATGGGTGTTATCTCCAGGGTAACACAACCCACACCCTGGTGTGCCGGGATGGTCGTTGTGCCTAAGCCCAACGGCAAGATACGGCTGTGTGTCGACTTGACTCACCTAAACAAGTGGGTTCAGAGGGAACGACACATCCTCCCAGCCGTCGACCACACCCTGGGCATGCTGGCCGGGGCGAAAGCATTCACAAAGCTGGATGCCACCTCCGGCTTCTGGCAGATCCCGCTAGCAGAGGAAAGCAAGCCGCTGACAACCTTCATCACCCCGTTCGGGAGGTATGCGTTCAACCGTTTGCCGTTCGGGATTTCCTCTGCACCCGAACACTTTCAGCGGCGCATGTTGCAGATGCTGGAGGACTGTGCAGGCACGGTGTGTCATGCTGACGACATACTGGTGTATGGGGCCAGCAAGGCCCAGCACGACGAGAGACTCTGTCAGGTCCTAAAGAAACTCCAGGAGGAGGGTCTTACATTGAATGGGGAGAAATGTGAGTTCAGAAAGGACAGCATTTATTTCCTGGGCCACAGGGTCTCCGTGGACGGCGTGACTCCAGACCCCGAGAAGATCAAGGCTATACAAGAGATGCCGGCACCAACTGATGTTGGGGGGGTGAAGAGACTGATGGGTATGGCGAACTACCTCAGTAAGTTTCTGCCACACCTCGCGTCATACACACGCCCAATCAAAGACCTGCTGTGCGGAAAGAACGAGTGGTGCTGGGAAACACCACAGCAAGAGGCTTTCAAAAGACTCAAGATGGAGCTCAGCTCCACACAGGTGCTGGCTGCCTACTCACCGACAGCAGAGACGTGCGTGTCGGCAGACGCCTCATCCTTTGGTCTCGGGGGCGTCCTCACTCAGCGGCAGCCAGACGGAGTATGGAAACAGATTGTGTTTATCTCACGTGGTATGTCAGACACTGAAAGACACTATGCTCAGATAGAGAAGGAAGCCCTGGCAGCTACGTGGGCATGTGAGCGTCTGTCCTCCTACCTGCTGGGACTGAAATTCAGGTTGGAGACAGACCACAAGCCCCTAGTGCCATTGCTTAGCACCAAGGCTCTCGACGAACTCCCACCGAGAGTGCTGAGGTTCCGGCTGAGGCTGCTGAGGTTCTCGTTTGACATCGTACACGTGCCAGGGAAGAGCTTGATAACTGCTGACACTTTATCCAGGGCCCCAATCCGACACACCTTCACGGCGGAGGAAAAGGAGAAGGAGGCCGAGGTCAAAGTGTTCCTGGACGCCGTAACTCAGAGCCTTCCTGCCACAGAACATCGTCTGAACGAGATCGCGGCAAAGCAGCAAGCTGACCCAATCTGTGCACAGCTGATCAGGTACTGCAAGACCGAGTGGCCAGAGAGACACGCACTGCCCCTCGAACTGACCCCCTTCTGGTCTGAAAAAGACAACCTCACCTTGAATGGACAGCTGCTCCTCCGAGGTCAACGCATCGTCATCCCAGGTGAGCTGAGGGTGGAGATCTTACAGCAGCTACACACAGGGCACCAAGGGGTCGTCAAATGCCGAGCCAGGGCCCGCCAGTCAGTCTGGTGGCCGGGACTGTCGGTCCACATCAGACAGATGGTGGAGAACTGCAACGTCTGCTCACAGCATCGTGCTGAACAGAGGGAGCCACTGCTGACGACAGCAGTGCAAGAGAGACCATGGCAACGTGTCGGCTCGGACCTGTTCGTCTGGGAGAATAGCAATTACCTGCTCGTAGTGGACTATTTTTCTCGCTACATTGAAGTAGCGCACCTCAGAGAAGCTACTGCTGAGACAGTAGTGGCTGCTCTTAAGGAGGCGTTCAGTCGCCATGGGACACCAGAGACTGTCATGTCCGACAACGGGCCGCAGTACAGCAGTTCGGTGTTCCAGTCATTCGCTAGAGCATATGGGTTTGCTCATGTCACCAGCAGCCCCAGGTATCCACAGGCCAATGGCGAGGCGGAACGGGCTGTTGCCACAGTCAAGGGACTGTGGAAAGGAGGAGGCGATAAGGCAAGGGCACTGCAGATCTACCGTGCCACACCCCTGGAGAGTGGCTACTCTCCAGCCCAGCTTCTTATGGGGAGGCAGATCCGCTCTGACATTCCCCAAGTTCCAGCTGCACTTCGTCCTCGGTGGCCGAACATCAGGCAGTTCAGGAAGGAGGAAAGGCGGGCGAAGGAGAACCAGCAGCGCCGGTACAACCTGCGCCACAGAGTCCGGGTCCTGCCGCAGCTGCAGTCAGGTCAAGAGGTTTGGCTGCCTAAAGAAAACAAGTATGGGACAGTGGTGCAGAATGCGTCTACACCCAGATCCTACATTGTCAACACTGATGTAGGTTCAGTTAGGCGAAACCGCACACACATGCGCCCAGTTAACGGCACACAGACTCCTTCACCGGACAGCACTAAAACGCCTGAGGTCACCCCAGAACCAGGCACACCTGCATGCACGACCACAGACACAAACAAACATACAGATACAGACACATCCAACATGTACATCACTGCATCAGGCCGGGTTTCACGCCCTCCCAGACGTCTGGATTTGTAAGAGACTTTTGGGACTAAGGAAGAAAAAAAAAAAAAAAAAAAAAAAAAAAAGGAAAAAAAAAAGATGTTTAAAGATGTTTGGAAAAGGATATAATTGAGTAAATTTATGCTAGAGTAATGTTATACTGTTGTGGGCACTTATCGATTGATAGCTAGGGGGAAAATGGACTTTGTAAAAGGGATAATTAACTTAAGGGGGAGGTGTTCTGTAATGGAATGTTCATGTTGTATGAGGTGTACGGACCCATTTGGGGGGGGAGACACTTCCGGGGTTGGAATAGTAAAAGAACGGTTAAGTCGAGTACGGTCTCTGTCATTCTTTGACGTGGAAGTTGTTATAAGTAACCCACACAAAAGTTATAGATAGACCTATAACTTAACACTCTGCCCTGAAGGCCAGCATCCCGGAGTCGCCTTTTCACTGTAGACGTTGACACTGGCGTTTTGTGGGTACTATTTATTGAAGCTGCCAGTTGAGGACCTGTGAGGCATCGATTTCTCAAACTTGAGACTCTAATGTACTTGTCTTCTTGCTCAGTTGTGCAGCGAGGCCTTCCACTTCTCCTTCTACTCTGGTTAGAGCCTGTCTGTGCTCTCCTCTGAAGGGAGTAGTACACACCATTGTAGGAAATCTTCAGTTTCTTGGCAATGTCTCGCATGGAATAGCCTTCATTTCTCAGAACAAGAATAGACTGTCGAGTTTCAATTTGAAAGTCTTTTTCTGGCCATTTTGTGAGTTTAATTGAACCAACAATTGTAATGCTCCAGATTCTCAACTAGCTTAAAGGAAGGTCAGTTTTATAGCTTCTCTAATCAGCAAAACTGTTTTCAGCTGTGCTAACCTACTTGCACAAGGGTTTTCAAGGGTTTTCTAAATATCCAATAGCCTCCTTACACAGTTAGCAAACACAATGTACCATTAGAACACTGGAGTGATGGTTGTTGGAAATGGGTCTCCATACATCTATGTAGATATTGCATTAAAAACCAGATGTTTACAGCTAGAATAGTCATTTACCACATTAATAATGTATAGAGTGTATTTTTGATGCATTTAATGTTAGCTAAATTGAAAAAATAAACCGATTTTCTTTAAAAAATAAGAACATTTCTAAGTGACCCCAAACTTTTGAACGGTAGTGTAGGTATGTGAATGGTTTATTAATTAATGTGCCATTCAAGCCATTGAAATGTCTAACAATGTTTTGTTTGCTTAATATTCTTATATTGCATTGACAATTAACATTCTAAAATGCAAATATAAATCTAGAGAACATGACAATTATTCTGCTTTTGTGAAAGTAGTGAGTAATTAAATGGATGTCAGCTTCAGGTTGAACACTGTATTGGATTTGTCAGTGGTCTCATTGTATATCTAGTATGTCAGTACTAGTATGTCAGTGTCATTACAGTGCAGAGGCCTGTTTAATTTAAACCTAATGATGAATGTAAACAAGGTAAACCTATACTATTGTTATACTAGGTAATAGTCAACAGATTGGTTAGTCCTAATTAACTGTGTACTAATAGTACAAAAGTACAGATTCACTATGACTAAAGAAATAATGAAGGGTTTGGGGGATCAATTAAAACGGGTGAAGTTCTCTTCCAGTGCAAATTACTGTGGCGATAAATCCCAAGTTCCCAAATCCCATCCAGACATTAAGTCATTTTTGCTGATTTTTAATACAAAATATGCCAGTAATCCAGTAGTTTAATAAAAAAATTTATATCTTCAGGAGACAAGCTGTGTGTGTAAATGAATTAATCTAAACTATCTATAAAAAAAATGAGGGAAAATGAGGCGTACTACTTCTATTTAAATACAAAATGTGGTGTACTTTATCGTTTAAAACTTGTCAAAGAAATTGGGTTATAGATTTGGCTAAAACAATTGAGAATCAATGGGCATATTTAACAAATAAACTCTTTATACAACGTATTATTACAATATACAAGCCACTGAGCCTACAGCACGCCTTGAAACTGCTGGTCTAGAACTGTGGTTGGCTCTCCGGCTGTGCAAATGGATGATGTAGCCAATCTCCCGTCTCTCTGATCAATTGCTGATTGTGTAGTGGGAGCAGGTGATGAGAAGAGTATTGCATGAACACAGCGTTTGTTTACATATTTTGCAGCAATCGATGTGACAGGGAGCAAAGGGCAAAGTTAGATACTGTCAACAACGATTATGGTGCAGAAGGGTACAGTTCAGTGCTCATCAGGTCAGTGCTTTGATCTCACGGTTACTAATTCAACACAGATCCCTCTCAGAAAATATACTCATAGGTCATTTGGAAGTGTGTGAATGGTGTACTCACGGGCAGTTTCTCAGACGCCACCCGCTGAGAGGGAGTGTACACATTCAGGTACAGGCAGTCTTCTGAGACGGCAGATAGAGTGAAATTTATGGCCATGATTTTTGCCACAGACTCCATGATGGTTGTGTCTTGAAGACACCTTTCATGTCAAGAGATGGTGAGAGGATCAGTAGAGATGGGAATGATGGTCAGGAGGAACATCAGTTGAAAGTGAGACCAGACACACCAAGCGATGAGAGGGCCAAAATTAATCCATTTTCTTTTTCTTACTGTCACAGGGCTGAGTGGATGCTGCTCTAAACTAGGGAGGGCACTGTAAAAGGACACGGCTCATGTAAAGCCACGTCTAGTGAATTGGGTATCATGACCAAAATAACACCATATCAGAAGATAACCCTGCCCCCCAGAGCTGCTTTTATGCATATTCAAAATTAGTTGTTTTGACCTAAAAAATAATGGCTGCTATGGAGTGATTTTTGTTTCAATAGTTCCACAAAAGCAAAAGTAAATCCAAGAGCAGAAAGTATATGTTATGAATGCAAAACAGAAAAAAAATATATCAAAAGTATATATTTAAAATATAATTGGTTATTTGAAACTTATTTTCGTTTGCATTTTGACAAGTTTTTGGTTCCATTGTTTTTGTTTTTTTGGATTTTCCCAGTAAGGTCTTTTGCTTCTGGAATCTCTCTTTGCTTCTGCTTCGTTTTTTGCTTCTGACTTTTGGAACACATTTCACGTGAGGGAGGGTCTTAGATGAAGGCGTTCCTCTGCAATCTCCATTGGTCACTGATTCCGGACTGACACAGAGCTCTGGGACCAAGCCACGCCCACCCCACCAGCTTCCCAGCGTTTTCAAACACGGCGGAACGCGGTGGTTCTGTTTCACAGTAGCATGTAAACTAAGTTTTACCATAAAAGTTTATAATTAATTGGTAAATGGTCTGTAGATATTGCAAATGTACACTGTATAATAACTACATTAAGCATGGCAGTTAATATTTAGCACACTTCACCAGCGCGAGCTTTTTAAAATTTTAGTGAACTGGATGCAGGCATGAAAATCTGTCACCTTGCGGCGAAATTCGCCGTTTTGAAGTTTTCATATTTTGCGGTAAAACAAACTCTTATGAAAAATAGGTAGATAGTAAAATAAGAAACAAGATTTTTTTGTAGTTCTAAATGATGAACCCTGGTATTTTTTACACTCATTTTTGCCGCTGATGTTATTTATTGGTTCATTAAGATGTAATGGTTTTGACTGAGCCATCTGGAATGGCGAAAGCGCTCGCGTTTACGGATCTGGCTCCATATATTGACAAGACAGGTCAATATTTTTCAGCGCGACATTACCGTGAGAGGAGTCAACAGGGAAGAGCGTGTTTAAAGCTAGCCTTTAAATTATTTTTAATTTAATCGCTGCTGTAGCTTCTGTCACCGTTTTGCTACATTCACAATAGTAGCGACTAGTTACTCGCTCCTCCTGGATCATTCGTTAGCGTCCCCGCGGGTCTAAAGTGAGAAGGAAACTAATCCGCACTCTGCGTTTCAATGGACTACTCTTCTTACTCCCACCCCTCCAAGTTAAAATCTTTTTGTTTTATCTCTGAGTCGCAGGGTTGCCAACTTTTGACGTTCGCTTGGAGTGAGATTTTAACCTGGAGCCGGTGGCGAGTGTATTTTGTTGAGCGCGGGGGGGGGCGAACGTAAAATGGACACAGATTCAGTGTTATATCGCCGGTGGATGGCGCCAGAGCTAGCGAACTAGTAACGTATTGAATCATATATGTGGATCTGAGGTAAATAAACTGGATATTTTTTTTCGGCGTGAGATATCGGAAGTGTGGCGTGAGAGCGTGTGAAAACGGTCAAATGCGTGTGTCTCACGCTCAATGCGTGAGAGTTGGCAACCCTGGAGTCGGACAGTGTCTGAATGTCATGTCTGACATGTATTATGTTTAGTATCTCCATGTTCAATGAATATTGTTCACTTCTTAATAAAATATGGACAGCACAAGATGCATGTGATGTGTGTTTGTGTGTGGTACCTGCAGAACACTGAAAAACTGTGAGTGAACAAAGCTGGTTGTATAATAGGGTGGCCACTTTTCAGTATTGCTTTAATTTTGGTATTTGGCTTTAATTTTGGTATTTTTTACTATTATGGATTTTACTATATTTGGCATCACTACCCCCCGTCCGTCGCCATACCAGATATTGCAAATACTCATATTTCTTCCACACATCAATGTTCTCTCCATCCAGTTCACTAAAATTTTAAAAAGCTCGTGCTGGTGAGCATGCTTAATGTAGTTATTATACAGTGTACATTTGCAATATCTACAGACCATTTAGCAATTAATTATAAACTTCGTATAAACTTTAATGGTAAAACTCAGTTTACATGCTGCTGTGAAACAGAACCACCGCGTTCCGCCATGTTTGAAAACGCTGGGAAGCTGGTGGGGTGGGCGTGGCTTGGTCCCAGAGGCGGTCTCAGAGCTCTGTGTCAGTCCGGAATCAGTGACCAATGGAGATTGCAGAGGAACGCCTTCATCTAAGACCCTCCCACACGTGAAATGTGTTCCAAAAGTCAGAAGCAACCAAAAACTTGTCAAAATGCAAACGAAAATAAGTTTCAAATAACCAATTATATAAAAATATATACTTTTGATATATTTTTTTCTGTTTTGCATTCATAACATATACTTTCTGCTCTTGGATTTACTTTTGCTTTTGTGGAACTATTGAAACAAAAATCACACCATAGCTGCTCTCTCCCTCTCTGTCTTCCTCCCTCACTCTTTCTCTCCCTCCTTGTGAAGTATTATCAACTCCATTTTGGATACTTAACATTTAATCCAGCCTGCCTGCTTGTGTGCCAATCTATGCCTCCCATTCAGACTGTGATTCCTGTTCTGACATTCTCTTCAACACAGCCCAGATATCAGCTCTTTTGTTTAGATTGTGATATATTACTAATTTTACACTGTAGGTGAATTATAAGACGGTGATGTGCACTCACAAGTTAGGTTGCTGCGTGGCGTTTCTCACCCCCTCCCAAGGCTTGACCGGCTGGGGTGCAGCCAGACGGAGAGACCCAACGGGTGGCGCTGCGAACGGGACGCCTAGGTACTGCTCCACCACCACCTCCGAGCCATGCACTCTTGCGTACCTGCCCCGAATGGTGCCGTCTTTCAGGACGACCACGGGGCCAGAGTCTGCACACGGAAGGCCGAGCAGACAGGAGCGTGAGCACATCCGCATCATGACACAACTGCCATCGCAACACTCTTGATGTGACCAGACTCCTCTTAGCAAATGAACTCAAATTGACACGTCCATCTGATTCCTTTGATGCTGCATAATTGTTTATCCTAGAAAACAAAAACCCAGCTGGAAAGCTTTCTCTCTTACCTGTCTGTGTGGGTGCTGTCCAAACAGAGACAGTGGACAAACACAGGACGAATACTGCTCCTCTCATCGCTGCAGCTCTTCAGAGAAAGACATGGAGAGGCCGCAATGCTCAAGGACTTAAATACACATACCCATACACCATACACGCGAACTACCCCAAATACACACGCTATACACACAAACCTCCCAAATGTGTGCAGAGACAAACAGAGAAAAGTACACACACTCATGCACATAACAGTGCCCTATAACCTGGTCCTCTTTTACTCAAAAAAAAAAAAATCAATTGTCATCTGTGTACAAGGAATGTATTCTGCTTTACTGCAAACAAAGCAAAATTCAACAAGTCTAGCTGACTATAAAACATCTTTCTCAGGAATGCTTCATGCCTGCCTCACCTAGCCTACCGTCTTACTCAGTACGTTCAGATTTCCTGAACACCTTGGATTATTTTAACTTCGTTCAGCTTGTTGGAGGTCTTTGTTTGTTTGTTTATTTATTTAAAAGGGGACAATGCATTTTCATAAAACACATGATTATACATGGTTAAAAAAGCCAGAATTAGCCAAAAGGCTAGTTTTCATCTGTAGTCCCCGGGCCATGATGTAAAAAGGCAGTAATAAATTAGAAAAAACAAATTAGAAATTACAATTTAAAAAGAAGAAAGTAAGAAGGGGAGGACAGACTACAATACAGTATAATACAGAAAAAACACTTAGTATACAATTTAAAAGAAAGACAACAGTTTATCATATCACTAAAACAGCAGGCTTATCTTTTAATGTTGGCAACTATAGGTATTAATAAGCCACATTTTCAAATTTTTTGTGAAGTTCTTGTATGTTGTGAGGAGCTTAACCTCCTCAGGTACTGAGTTCCACACACTTGCACTCCTTACTGACCAGGCCGATTTACTAAAAGCGCTTCTGCGCAAGGGAATATTGCAGTCACCTCTGACAGAGCCTCGAGTGACGCGCTCAAGGCTATTTCTTTGGCTAATGAACTCCGCCAGAGGATCTGCAGCCAAGTTATGCAGTACTTTGTATGTCAGTTTTAGGTCTGCAAATGTGTGAAGTCTGTCCCAATCTAAGATATTGTATTTTTTTAAAATTGCACAGTGATGATAGTACCTGGGTTTTTTATCCATTACTTTAATTGCTTGCTTATACAAGATTTCCAAAGGTTTTTTTGAGCTTTGACAAGCCTGGGACCAGCTGGTTATGCAATAATTGAAGTGGCTAAAAATCATTGAATGCAAATAAATTTTTGCCGCTTCAGTTGACATATTATTGCGAATCGCACGAAAATTTGCGAGATTAAACTTTATTGTTTTACACAATTTTCCGATATGGGCTTTAAAGGAGAGCTCTGAATCTATTATTAACCCCAAATACTTATATTGGTTGACAATTTTTAATCGTTCTCCATTAACATGGATGTCAGGGTCAGCTGATACTCTGTGTGTTTTAGTGAAATACATACCTACAGTTTTAGAAGTGTTTAGCTCCAAACAGCACTTCTGCATCCAAGTAGTAACACATGACATTGTTTTTATGAGTTTGGCCGCAACAATGTCTTTGGTGTGTCCATGTACAAAAAAAACTGTATAGTCTGCATACATAAGGCAATCAGCTTCCGGACAAACTGAGGGCAAATCATTAATGTAAAGACTAAATAAAAGTGGGCCCAAAATTGACCCCTGAGGAACTCCGCAGGTAAGCCTAAGAGAGTCAGATCTGCTGTTGTTAACCGATACATATTGAGCTCGATCAGTCAGGTATGATTCAATCCAGGTCACAGCATTTAGAGAGAAGTTAAATTTTGAAAGCTTATTAAGAAGAACAGAATGATTTACTGTATCAAATGCTTTTCTAAGGTCCAGGAACACCGCCCCTACAACTCCACCCTTATCGAGAAAAATTTTTATTTTTTCAATAAAGAGGCATGTAGCCATTTCAGTGGAATGCTTGGATCTAAATCCAAACTGCATGGGATGAAGAGAGGGGGAACTGCTGTTTAAGTGATGGACAATCTGCTTTGCAACCCATTTTTCTGCTATTTTAGAAATGACTGGTAGAATACTTATTGGACGGTAGTTATTTAAAGAAGTGGATTCACCAGATTTAAAGATGGGGGTGATAATAGCAGATTTCCATGCCTTTGGAAAGCAGTATGATGAGATTGAAAGATTAATGATTGAAGCAATAGGAGCGGCAAGTGCTGGGCCGAGATCTTTAAGCATGTTCGGGTCCATTCCAAAAACATCCTTTGCTTTAGATGACTTGAGTGATTGGATTAAATCAATAACTTTAGTCTCAGTAATATTTGTAATTATAAATGACTGTGTTGTAGACAATGTGGGGTAATCCCTCCTTTGTTTAACTGTAAACTTATCAGATATTTCTGATACAGACTCAATAAAGTAGTTGTTGAAGGCATCAGCCATTACTTGAGGCTCTGTCAAAATGATTCCATTTAAGTTAATTTGCATTCGTTTTGATTTATTTTTGTTTTGGGATTCACCCAAAAGTTTTTTAATGTAGTTCCAGGTTAATTTAGAATTCCCTCTCGCACTATTCAAGACAGTAATGAAGAAGTCAGCTTTAGATTTTCTTATTTCTTTCACTACCCTATTCCTTAATTAAATAAATTGATGTCTGCTGTGTCCTAATTTATTTTCCAACTTCAAAGAGTGATCTCGTTCTTTCATAAGTTTTAGAATATGTGTATTTAGCCAGGGAACGCCATTCTTTTTAGCTTTTAGTTTAATTGTTCTTGAAAATTGTTTAATAATTTCTTGTATTTTGTTGACCATATTAGAACAATCCATGTCTAGATTTATGCCAGTGAGCAATTCATCCCAGTTTACATCATTTATTGAGTCTTGGAAGTTTTGTTGTTCCTGTCTTGGTATCCCATAAAATTCTGTACCAGCCAAGGGTTTAAAGCGTTTTTTGTTTAATTTTCTTGTGACCATTATAAGATTGTGATCAGACAATCCTGTAAGCATATTGTATGACTTCAATATCCTTTCTGGCATATTGGTAAAAGCTAAATCAATTTGGGTGCTGGTGGAGTTTGTGATTCTTGTAGGACCGTTGATTACCTGGGTCATATCTATGTCATCCATAACATTTTTCAAGTTTTTTCTAAGTTTGTTAACTTCCCAATTTACATTTAAGTCACCCATTATAATTACCTCTTTTGCAAGATTAAGTTGTTTTAGTAAGACTTTCAACTTTTCAAAAAATTCCACATTTGCAGAAGGGGGCCTATAAATAACTACAAGAGTAAAAGACATTTGTTGTGACAAAGAAACGGTTAGGGCAACATATTCTAATCCAATCTCATCTGAAACAATTATCTCATTACAATTAAAAGTGTTCTTGGCATAAATCATAACACCTCCTCCCTTAGAACCCTGTCTATCTTTTCTAAAAATGCTATATCCAGGTACAGATAGTATTGCTGAAGGCGAATGTTCACAAAGCCATGTCTCAGATAAGCAAAGAAAATCAATATTAGAGTCAGTGAGAAGATGGTGGACCTGGTCACTTTTCGATAGAATACTTCGTATATTTAAATGTGCACAGAGAATGCCCTTTGGCTTGTGTGTTGAATCCCATATTAATTTAGAGTTATTAACAGTTTGAAGCACCCTGAGCTTTCGATGTTTTAATATTGCAGGATTTGGCAGTCTCCTGTTTCTTTTATTGGCAATGTTTGCAGTTAGCTTAGTACTGCTTTCTTCCACAAATGGAGATCCAACTAGCAGAGTCGAATGCCTGGCTAGCAGTGGAGAGAGCCCAGCTAGCAATGGTAGAGGTCCAGATAGCAATGGTGGAAGCCCTGCTAGCATAGGTGAAGGCCCAGCTAGCTTAGGTGAGGGCCCAGCTAGTACAGGTGGAGGCCCAGTTAGCACAGGTGAAGGCCCAGCCGGCACCGGTGAAGGCCCAACCGGCACAGGTGAAAGCCCAGCCGGCACAGGTAAAGGCCCAGCCTGCATAGTTGAAGGCCCAGTTTGCATAGATGAAGACCCAAATAACAAAGGTAAATGCCCAGCTACCAGAGCTGGCGGCACAACTAGCAGAGGTGGAGGCCCTGCTAGCGGAGGTAGAAGTCTAGCTAGCAATGGAGAGTGCCCAGCTGGCAATGGTAGAAGTCCAGGTAGCAGAGGTGGATACCCTGCTAGCATAGGTGAAGACCCTGCTAGCATAGGTAAGGGCCCTGCTGGCATAGGTAAAAGCCCTGCTAGCATAGGTGAAGGCCCAGCTAGCACAGGTGCAGGCCCAGCTAACATAGGTGAAGGCCCAGCTAGCACAGGTGAAGGCCCAGCTAGCACAGGGAAAGGCCCGGCTGGCATAGGTGAATGTCCAGCTATCATAGGTACAAGCCCGGCTAGCAGAGGTGGAGGCACAGCTAGCAGAGGTGGAGGCCCAGCTAGCAGAGGTGGAGGTCTAGCTTGCAATGAAGAGTGCCCAGCTGGCAGTGATGGAGATCCACATAGAAGTGGTGCAGGCATTGAAAGAATACCAGCTAGCATAGGTAGAGGCCCAGCTGTTGGTGGCGACAATGAAGTCCCAGCAAGCAGAGGTGGAATCCCAGGTAGCAGTGATGTTGACCCAGGTAGCAGTGGTATTGGTCCAGCTATCAGAGGTGAAGACCCAGCTAGCACTGGTGGCCCTGATGGCAATGGTAAAGGCCCAGGTAGCCGAAGTGGGAACGCAGCTAGCAGTGGTGATGGCCCAGGTAGCAGAGACGAGGTCCCAGATAACATTGTCATTGGTTGTTCTAGCAGTGTTGTTAGCCCGGCTGCCTGAGGTAAAGGCCCCATTAGCAGGGATGTTGGCCCAGCTAGTAAGGGTGAAGACCCAGCTGGCACTGGCCCAGGGTTTGGTTCAATATCACCAGCCAGAAAAAGAATCAGCAAGAGATTGAACATACCCAAGAGAGGTTTGCCATCAACAGCCTTTTCCTGCTCACCTGGGGGCAGCCTAGCATGTCCATAATCCAGTACCTGTGTAAATAACATGTGCTGGCTCCATCTTGCTGGATAAAAAATTAAAGTGTCCCTTTTTCTTGGACAAGTTGAACTTAACAGAAGATAAAGGGTTATCCAAACAACAGAATAATACTTTGATAGCACAATCCAAGATCCACTGTGCTTTTGGGTTGACTTTTTAATCCAACACTTAGGACTGGCCAAACTATGTGACTGTTCCTTGGCAGCCATCTTGCATCTTGCAAGATTTCTTCAGTGTGGGGTCCGACTCATAACCGGGGTCATAACCGGGGTCACACATTGGATTTGGTGTTCACGCTGGGATTGTGTCCTCATTCCTTTTCTATGGAGGACTTGTTTGTATCCGACCACAAGAGTATTGTTACGTGTGTCAAGGTACCAGAGCCGGAGTGGCTAATCGGGAGATTCGGGAGGATTCCCGATGGGCCGGCTCATGTCAATCTCTAGTTTGGGCCGATTGAGAGGGGAAAATAATTTTGGGCCGGATTTGGGCATGAAACTCCCGGGCTGAAATAGTGGCCCACTCCGGCCCTGCAAGGTACCCATGCTGTTTCCTTCTCTACTTGCTGTCTAATTGATCTAATTGATGTTTAATTGATCTACAGTATTTGATGTCTTAGGATTAGTAATTCCCCTTGTTTAGTGCCTGCCAATGGCTATGTGTCCTAACCCACAAAAGGGGCGTGCAGACTTGTTTTAACCAGCGTGTAAGGAGCAGGGAGATTTTGATAGATTGTTGAGCAGCGCGCAAAGAGCAGTAAGACTGACAGACAGATGAGCAGGGGTGCGTGCCTGACAAATGCTTTTAGTTATATGTAAGCATTAGTGATGGCAAACCGAAGCTTTGTGAAGCACTGAAGCTTTCCTCCAAAATTAGTTGAAAAAAGGTTCATTACTCGAAGCTTCATGACAGTGCACAGTACCGGCATCAGGTGGCCAAAGTGCTTGTATCTTGTGGTTTGAAGACAAGGGAACTGTTTTTTTTTACAGCATAAACTGTTTAAATGCATTAAAATTTTGACATTTGTTGTTTCAATAAAGGCAACTGATAAAACTACATTGTTTGTTGTGCATGTTTTCCAAATCTAACTGCTGGGTTGAGCAGAATGCTGAGAAAAGGAGTGATGGCTGAATAATAAAATGCATTGCATCACAATATATCACTGTAAACTTCAAAAATTCTTAGAAAAGCCTTTGATCAGGTCTTTTGATAACTTATTTATATTTATCATAACATTGCCTATTTTCCATAGGCAAGGCTCATGTGGGTTTGCTGTATGAGGTAGTTAACAATTTTATGATCATGGATGTGGAAGTAGTCAGTGTGCTTTTTCAGTGGGGCATTGAACATTTTATTTTATGGTGGGTGGTCCTGATTGTGAACATGGATAATGATTGTGCATAACTCAGTTTTTATTCAGGAACAAAAGTTTTTATACTGTGCTGGGGCTAAGTTGGTTTCTTTTTTTATTAACAATTTATCCAGCCTTTGAAAATACCCGCTCACATGGGACTGAGGAGGCTGGAGTGCATAAAAACTCAAGGGCAAGCTGGCAAAGGTGGGGATAAACAGTCTTCTGTGAAGACCAGCATTTCAACGGATCCTCAGACCGTGGAATTATTGGGTCAGCGAGGTACCTCTGAACCTCGACAGTGGCATCTGCTGTGGCATTTCTTACTCTCCTGGTTTCTACCATATGGCTGTCCAATAAATCCCACAGACCTTCAACAGAAAGAATTAATAAACATAATGGTCAAATAACAGATTACAACAATTTGCTATTTATATATCCCTTTCCACATCAAAGTTAATTTGTCAATGGAAACAAAAGTCACATAAAAATTAGTACCTGAGGAAGATGCAGTATGGGATGAGGTTCCTGCTGCTTCTGACTGTGGCTGATTCATAGCAGTTGACGTTGAAGGGGTGATTTGTGCTTCTTTAATCTTGATTCGTATTGTACATTCTGCTGTGAGACATTTTACAGCAGTTTGTACATTTGTCTGGCTACAGAAGCCCACGGTTTTATATTGTGGATCTAAAAGTGTGGCCAGTGTCATGATGCTTTTGTCTCGTATGAAGACAGCCTTTCAGTTAACAGTCTTAAAAGGTTGCTGCACAATTGCAAAGCCTTTTCATGGTGCATTTGTGACTGCTTTATGTTAACGGCATGTCTCAGCATACGAACGAGGGGAATAACTTTTGATCCAGATACTCTCCTTTCCTCTGATAATTCGGTTGTTGCCTCATGGAAAGTAGATAGCACTCCCAGACACTCGTTTATGGTGTGGTATTCCTCAGAGGTTAAAGGTGTCAGGTCTTCAAAGTGACTAAAGCAGCACCAACTGGATCTCTTTCTTGATATAACCTCTGCAGCATGGCAAAAGTACTGTTCCAGCGGGTCTCCACTTCTTGAATGAGTTTAAGCGTAGGCCTACCCATCTGCTCTTGGACTTGAAATTGTCTCTCTTTGGCTGTAGTGTTGGACCTGAAGTATCCAGCTATCTTTCTGGCCTTTGATATGATGTCTTCAAAACCAGGTGTTTGATCAATGGCTTTTTACAACCAAGTTTAAGGCATGAGCAATGCAGACTGTGTGCCGCATTTTAAATATACCTGCACATGCCACCATGTTAGGTGCAGCATCCGTTACAAGACATCTCACCTTCTTCTGAATGCTCCACTCTGCCATCAAAGCTGTCTTCGCTTCAGTCAAATTCTCCAAGCAGAATGAGCCTTTGGGAATTGGTAAAAATGTTATTCTTACATGTATGAATTTAATTCTTGATATCAATAATGTTATTTTTACATGTAAGAATTCAATTCTTGATATCAAGAAAAAAATTCTTACATGTAAAAATAACATTTTTGATATCAAGATAAGAATTCTCACATGTAAAAATTCAATTTTTGATAACAAGAATTACATTGTTGATATCAGAAATAAAATTTTTGATATCAGAAATGTAATTCATGATATCAAAAAATAAATTTTTGTAAAAATTATAAAAAAAATTGTAAAAATTAATGTATTAAAACATGTAAAAATTTAATTCTTGATATCAAAAATTATATTCTTGATATCACGAATTACATTCTTACTAGTAAAAACTCAATTTTTTATCATGAACTTACTTTCACATTCGTGATTGTTCACAAATGAACGGAAGTGAGTAAATAAGAATAGTAATGTAGGACGGCAACAGTGATTTGAATGGCTGATCTGATACAACTCCTCCTGCATAGTGCAATAATATTACTTCAGACCAATGTAAACACCACAGTGGGAGGAGTTGGATCTAGATCCAGCTCCACCCCCTGGACTTTTGCTTCTGCAGCGAGGGGTATCTCCGAGGTCATGCACCTCTCGATTTTTGAAGTTACAAGGTGGAATTCATGCACTTGTACAGCAGTTTGAAGGTCCATTTTCAGTATTTTCCTGCACCTTCAGCTTAATTGACATATTTATACAAATACACATATGCTCAAAATTATTCCAAATAATTCGCTTTTTATGTCATTAAAAGAGATGGTATCGTGTTTGGTAACAGCAGAAGAGCAGCACAAGTGCTGCATAATAAGCTTGTTGGTGTTTTAATGTACATATATTGGCACCTTCCACACCTTCAACATCGAGTGATCGTGGCGGTGAGGAAGAAGACCACCCTAGCCCTACCTAGATACAGTGTTTGCGTTTGCTGGAGTGAAAGTAAATTCCTATAGGATGAAGTGCCATCTCTGTCTCCCTAAAGAGGGTGAAATATTGGCCTTCAAAAATTCACCTTCAAACTTGAAGAAACACATCAAGTTATAAATATAATGCACACCAGCTTTAGCTGTCAGTAAGCGCTAGTTAGTTTAGATATCTTAGCTAACTAACCTAATTATGTTCATGACGTGCTGCAGTATTCACTTAACATTAGCTGGAAATCGTAAAGGCGATATCATGCTGAGTTGTGTTTTTATCAACAGTAAGCCGTGTCTCTTTTCATGCTGACTAATCATGTGCCCATTTTTATATGGAGTGTAGTGTTTTTATAGGGTAAGGGCATTTATAGGGGGTAAACGCAAGGCAGTAGTCTCACCCTTAGAATCCGACGGATGGATTTTACATCCAAAATACACCTCGTTTTTTCAGCTAAATTAAGGTGAACTTGTACTTCTGCGTCCAGAGGCGGTCTTTGCATAGAGGCGTGGCTAGGCAACTGCCTTGGGCCCCTCCCACTGCAGCCCACTTTAGGGCCCCCCTGATTAGCTGACTTATTTCTCGCATATTAATGTTGATGGGCCCCCTAGCTAAATTCGCCTTGAGCCCCCAAATTGCTAAGTCCACCACTGTCTGCGTCAAACCTATGATGTAGCGGGACATAGGTTATCTGTTTTTGTGTACGAAGTGTTAAGCCCAGTTTTTTCTGTTGCTATGTGTTTGTACATACAGAACACTTGTATTTGTGGTCTGTGGTCAAATCTTTTATTTGTAAATGATATATATATATAAAAAAATTGATAATCAAACTTTGACTGCTTTCTTTAATTAATTCAAAACACAATAGGCTACTTGTACTTTTAACTTTCAGTACTTGAGTAATACATTTTAGAATAAACTACTTGCAATACTTAAGTACAAAAAATGTAAAGTAAAGTTTTTAAAGAACACTTCAACTTCTACTCAAGTCAATTTTTTGATAGATATATACTTGTACTTTTACTCAAGTATGGGTCTCTAATACTTTATACAACACTGCTGCCTGGTTATTACACCAGTTTAGAGGCACGTGCCATCTTTGTATTTTTGGTTAGGGAATTAGTTTGAGTTAGGTAGGTTAGTCTCTTTTCTTTATTTCTTTCCTTTGGCACGGTCTACAGTCCACTTATAGGAAATTTGTTATGTCTATTGTGTTGCACTCCAGTAAAAAGAGTCTGGCAAACTGTTATATCTGTCTCCTAGTTTTCCCAATTCACTTGCACTCCACCATGTCTTTCTTTGTTCGGTCCGCCTCTACCCTAGACAGGGGCGGGTTGTAACAGTATTATTTTTAAGGTCTCCCTTATTAAGACTGCTGCATGCTCTAAACACTCTAAACACATCTACGGTCTCGCTTTTTAAATGACAGTTCAGTGTCTGCTTTTTCAGATAATTTTATTGGTTTTAGTGATCAGTTGTCTACGTGTACTGATGTAAATGATTTGGTTTGTTCTTTTAATAAATCATGTTTAACTGTTTTAGATGAGGTTGCACCAGTGAAACCGAGGCTAAATTCGACTCCATGGATAAATGAGGATATTCAGCATTTAAAAAGAATATGTAGGAGAGTTGAGTGTGGATGGAAGAAGTCACAGCTTCAGGTTCATTATTTATATTTGAAAGATGTGGTCAGTGGCGCAAAAAGGGGGTATGCAGCGAATGCGACGCATAGGGGCACTGCAATAGAGGGGGTGCCAAATCGATGCTGGAAAATTATTTGCCGAGTTAGTGGGGGGGTGGGCGTGGAGTGCGGGGGGCGCCGATAGTATGTTCGCATACACCTCAGAAAGTATGTAGTTGCAACCCTGGATGTGGTAAATTTTTAATAATAGGGTCAGGGTTGAAAGAGCTAAATATTTTAATGAATTAATAACTGCAAATGTGCATAATCCTAGATATTTGTTTTCTACTATAGATTTGTTAGCAAATGTGGTTGGCCAGAGTGGGCTGAGCTCTACTGTAGGTGTCACGGTAGATCAGCCTGGAGGCCACCAGAGGGCGCGCACACGCACCCCTTCTGTCACACGCATGCCCACAACCACATGGAGCACACCCTCTCAGTCCCGGACACTTCTTCCATTCAAATCACCAGAGTACTGACACCTATCACATAATCAGGTTTGGGGTGTATTTATTCCCACAGGTCTCGCGGTCCAGTGCTGCGCATTCAGCCTGCACCCTCGTCTCGCACCGTGGGAGAATCAGCTCTGTTGACAAGACATTAGAACTACGTTTGTTATTTCTGTTTAATCTCTTCATTGACTTTTCCGTTCGTGTTTATTCTGCCTTGTGGCCTGAGTATTTAAGTTGACCATTATGGATAATAAAACCAGTCACCCTCAGCCTCTGCCTCCTGCTGCTTCTGTCCCAGCGTCACACTAGGATTGATGTGGAAACGTTTTAAGTTTTTTTGTAGATAAAGTCAGGGATATTAGAGGTAATATTCTGCTTCCTTCTATACATATTACAGTGGTTCCTCAGGTGGCTGTACCTGTAGTTTTATAGCAGTTTTCTCCTATTTCTTTCTTTCTTGAGGAACTAAAAAAGGTTATGCATAGCCTGCACCCGTCTACTTCTTCTGGTGATTATTCTCCCTGCAAAATTCTTATAAAAGGTCTTTGACTCTGTGGGTATTCACACTCAGTCAATTATCAATTTGTCTCTTAGATCAGGCTGTGTCCCAGACTGTTTTAAGCTAGCGATGGTGCAGCCTATTCTTAAAAACATGGTCTTGTTACAACAGACTATGTAAATTATAGACCAATCTCAAAGTTACCTTTTGTCTCAAAAATACTGGAGAAAGTGGTTGCTAAACAGCTTTTGGTTACTCTAGAAGAGAAGGGTATTTTTGATAAGTTTCAGTCAGGTTTTAGATATAACCATAGCACAGAGACAGCCCTGGTAAGGATTTTAAATGACATTCTGATGAATGCCGATGCCGGAGATGTGTCTGTTTTAGTATTATTGGATATTAGTGCAGTGTTTGACACTGTAGAACATAGTGTTTTAATAGATAGGCTGCAAAAATGGGTGGGAATATCAGGGACTTGAGGATGAAGTGGTTTGTGTCACATTTATCAAACAGAAAATTTATGGTGTCTGTTGGTGACAATCTGTCCTCTTGTGCTGATATTTCCTGTGGAGTTCCACAGGGATCAGTGCTTGGTCCTATTTTATTTTTATTATATATGCTTCCTTTGGGAAACTTGATAAGCCGTTTTAATATTTATCATTTTTATGCTGATGATATACATATCTATAAAAAGAGATGATTTCAGTAGATAGAGGACTGATTGCATTCAGAGCATTAAGGATTGGATGGCCTGAAATTTCCTCAAGTTAAATGAAAGAAAAACAGAAGTGTTGATTTTTGGCCCTCCAAATGTGATTGGGGACGTAAAGAAGGAAATTGGCCCACTGGCTTTACAGATAAATTCTTATCCTAGGAATTAGGGAGTAATTTTTGAGTGCATATAAATGTGACGGGTAGAAAATAGGGTAAAAAATTATTTTAATAAAAAAAAATCTTTAGACATACGAATCGATTATCAGATCATCATATGCGAATAGGCCTGTGTTGAAAAAATCGATTTTCCAATTCAGAATCAATTCACATATGATGATCTGATTATCATATTACGTCCAAAGATTGATTTTTTAAGTGAACTTTTACCCCCGCCTCGTCACTGAACTGAAATCGGAATCGGATCGATTCTTGGAATTTGAATCAATACCCAGCCCTATATGCGAATCGATTCTGAATCGGAAAATCGACACAGTTGCATGACACCTCATACACTACCCTCCGTATGCTGCAGTACTGTAGTTTTTTGTTAGGTGTAAATATAAAATGTTTCATATATTGTACATATTGTATTGTATATATTGCTGACATTAGAATGATAATGTTATAAAATTTCAATAAAATAAATGTCCAATTAATCTTATTAATCACTGGGTTTTAGATGCACCCTTCTATCTGCGATGCTGGTGTACAACTGAACATCGAAGAATGCAACACATGTTGCAGAAAACATGTTTCACTGTCCTCTTTGCCCAACCTTCAAACCAACAACAAAAGGGAAGATCAACAGACATGTGGATGCCTATATCAAGAATGGGATAAAATACAAAGGTATGCAAAGCTTATCTTTATTTTCAGTCATCATCCATGTTCTTTTAAATGTGCATACAGAGCCTATAGAAAGAATTCATATCCTACTGAAATCCTTGCCTTTTGCCACATTATACCAAAATGTAAATAAATGTCTAACTTCCTACACATTATAATATGAAAAATTATATTAGTAAAATACCTCTTTTAGATAAGTAATCAGCCCCTTAGAGTAAACATCATAAACTTTCACAGGTTCAACCAATCACATTCCAAATCACACACCAGGCTAATTAACTCCACTACTAGTAACACCATGGTTGGAAAGATGCTTTCAAGAGTTCTGTGATAGAGTTGTGGAAAGTTGGACGAAGGATACACAAATATTGAATATGGTTATAATATGTAAATACAGCTGGAAAAGTAAGACATCATTTATTTTTTATTTTCAGGGTATAGTGTATCTAAATATCTATATGATGTGAATACTTTCTATAGACACTGTATTTAGATAATGCCATAACTAAATAGAATGTGTACTGGATAATCTACTGTGGAGGGGATTGTATACTTGGCTTATGTACACTATTCAAGATTAAGACTTCATAAATAATTTGATAAAGTATTTTATGTTCATGTATCACAACGCTGGATTGATATGGAAAAACACTTGTGTTTGTGTCAGGTGTCTTTGAACACACTACCTTCACTGAACTCAGTTTCATGTAAGCAAACACCTCTTCTAGCGAAGCAACCAGCAGGTACCTCAGTTCTCTCTATGCATGCTCCTCTTTCAGAGGAATCACTTCTGCCCATGCCTGCATCTCCTCCAGAGAGGGACCAGTTTCCACCTTTATCTTCTCCAGCAAGGATCTCTTCTCTGTCTTCACACTAGTCTTTGAATGTACCTTCCCCATCAAATACCAAGCTTGCATCTGTGGTGCCTCCAGTGACCCCCCTTCCCTCTGCTCCTCTTTTAGTACATGTGGAACATTAATATGCAAGTCCACCTATAGCGTGGGAGACTGAGGAAAACTGCTAAGATTCCCTCATTGAGCTTCTGAAGGGAGATGGCCCAGAGTCCAAGGAACCATTCATGTTCCAATTTGAATATGGAGATGACATGGAATTGTTTTTGGAAGCATGTGTTGACAATCAGGGTCTCTGTGTCAATGCCATGGTTTTATTAAATGTTTGATACACATTGTATTTTGTCATTTATTTAAAAAGTAAAAAAAAAGAACTTTGATATTATTGATTGTGTGCCTGTTGGGGTGGTCAGAGGGTTGCTTGCCATTTTGCAAATTTAATGGCCTGTTTAATGAAATATACTGCCAAAAATACTTGAGGTTATAAAGATGGGTGAGAAAAAAACTGTAAAAATGCACTTGCAGTTTTCCTGCTAAAGTACAGGATATTGCATTTCTGAATCTGACTTTGACGTTTTATTTAATATTAGGTAATGTAAGAGTGTCATACAATGGGCTTTTCAATTAACAAATAGCTGCTCAAGATATGCAGATGTCCTATAAAAACAAAAGTCTTAATGAATTGGCATGGGTAACAAGGGTGTATATATGTATGTGTGTATATACACACACTTTTATAGTTGTTTTACAAAAACACGAATTACAGACGAAAACCACAACTTTTTATTATACTGTTTTATTGAACAACCGATCAACATTACAGATAGTATACAAAATATCAGAGAATCTCTAATAGAGAAGAAAATACCCACTTTTTAGAATCATATGGGTAAGTTTGAGCAATTTTCTCAACACAGAACAATATTGTAACGTTTTGGAACAGCGGGAGTGACGCAATTGCAGACTTTAGAATATTTATTTAAAAGGGAATAACAAAACACGAGACTACAACACAGAAGGCAAAAAGGGGCTACGCTAAACACAAAGGAGAAGACACAACCAAACGGGTAAGCAAGACAACTGGGAAACGCTAATGCATGAGAACATAACAAACCAACAAGCCATTTAAACATTACGTGGAGAACATAACACAAATGAAGCAATGACTACAGGGGCAACTGGGTACAACCAACACAAAACCAGGAACGAAATAACAGAACGGCCTACTAGGGACTAAACAACTGACACAGGATTGAAACACCAAGGGGATTATATACACAGAAAACAAGACGGTGAAACGAGATGCAGGTGGGAACAATGATGGCAGGGGTGTGGCAGACAGAGGGAGAAACCATGGGGACAGGGAAACTAGGCGGGACCAGGGCGGAGGGAGGGGCTGGACGTGACAAATATGAAGTGTTTCAGTAACAAATATTATTTAAAGTTTTTCATCGTTTTAAACCTTAACATGATCTGGGTGCCTCTCTAGCACCAGCTCACCAACCAGTGAGCTCACAGTAGCACTAATACACTAGCGTTTTTACTGCCTAAACCTGTTTACTGTAGAAAAATTGAAATATATTTTTTTGGCTTTTAAGACTGAGTGCAGATTTTGCAGCAACAGGCAGATAGATTTGTAGATCATCTGCATATAAATGAAAAGACAGGTTATGACGTGCAATGAGAGGTCGTAATGGCAGGAAGTAAAGTGAGAAAAGTACAGGCCCCAGAATGGATCCCTGCAGAACACCAGAGGCCAAAGGAGTTGCAGAAGTGGAAGACAGATCACCTGTCATTACAGAGAAAGTTCTGTCTGTTAGATAGGACTTAAACCACTTAAGGACATCCCTGAAGGCCGATATGGTGAGTCTGACGAGTAATAAGAATCTGATGGTCCACAGTGTCAAAAGCTGCTGAGAGGTCTAACATGACCAGCATAACTGTTTTTTTGGCATCAAGAGACAAAAGAACATCATTTTGTACTTTAAGTAGTGCGGTTTCTACACTATGACGATATCTAAAACCAGACTGGAATTTTTCAAACAAGTTATGAGATTCTAGAAAAGATTGTAACTGAATAAAAACAATCCTTTCCAGAACTTTAGATGAGAATGACAGATGAGAAATTGGCCTAAAGTTAGAAAGAACTGTAGGATCTAGGCCTGTTTTTTAAGAAGTGGTCTGACCACAGCGTGCTTAAAGATAGACGGGATAAAACCTGAACTTAGACAGCTATTAATAATGTCAAAAGCAGTGTTGCGAATAACGCCGTTAAAAATAACGGCGTTAGGTAATGGCGTCATTTTGTCAGTAATATAATTATCCCGTTGACGTTACTGGTCATTAAAAGCGGTGCGTTACTATATATTGATATACTAACAGTAATCCGAGCGGACCGCTGCCCAGGCTAGTGAGGAGTAACAGATCTCGATAGGTCACAGTTCTCTGTGTAACACCTGTTTAACTTAACAAGTCAGTAAGCGATTGGCTAAGGCAGCGTTATGGTAGCCAATCAGAGCCAGTGTTTTTACACGCGTGCCGAAGCATACCCAGTGATACACCAAATGGAGAAGAAGCAGAAATGGCAAGTCAGGAGCAAGCCGAAGAAAAATTAGCATTTTCAAGGTGGCGATATAAACATTATTTAAGAAAATACTTGAAGTTCCTGAATGTCTACCATACTAGGTATTGTGAGAGAAATTATTGATTATTGATTAATAACTATTAATTAGATTATGTTTAGTTATTATAAGAGATCATTATGAACTTTATGATTTAGGACATGTCCATTCTGACTAAGCAGAAGGACTACAATAATGAAGTAGTGTGATTCAGTGTAACCATGTTTAGTTCATATTATGCATGTGTGCTACGTGACCCAGGTCAGGGAGAGTGCTGAGGGTAAGAGCACTCTGTTAACTGGTAGTCACTAGGCTACTAGTCTTGGGTCATTTAGCTTCCTCTGTGTTGAACTGATACATCAGTTGCTTCCGCTAACTCTAGGGAAGTCCATATTAGGAGATACACACATGTGAGACAAAGTAGCCTGCTGGACGCCTATGTTTTGGAACATGCTGTGCTTAAGATAACCTGCTGTTAGAACTGCTGAATTGTGTTTAAGATTGTATATAAGCAGGGGGAGCGCCCCCCTGCCTTCAGAGTTGTCATGCTTGAATGAGACTCTCATGTCTGTGTCTGTCTTGTGTCTGTCTTGTATCTGTCTTTGTTCTATTTATATATATTTATATTTTTGTAATAAATTAATCATTTAACCACGTCTGAGTCCTCATCCATTTATTAGAAAATTTCCACGACAATTTGGCGTCACGAACAGGATCGGCGAGAGGCACCCCGGAAAGGCGGTGACTGATCTTCGAGGACGCTCCCCGGGGGATGAGATCCCTGGCTGGGCTGGGCAAAGTGGGAACCCCACGAGAAAAGGGAAAGTACCTATCCAGGGAGTGATGTCACCGCCAGTCTCCGGTGGTGTTCTCCGCCCGATTTAACGAAAATTGCAGTAAGTGGAAATTCTGTTTCATTTTTAGTTTATAAAATTCTAGGAATTTTTTTTGTTTTTAAGTGTTAGATATCCGCCAGTGTCCGCCCGCCGGATGATCTCTGTTTATACAATAGGGATATGGCATATCACCTACAGGGATACAGAGAGGTATCGCCTGAAAATATAAAGTCTATACGGTGGGGATACTGCGATATCGCCCACGCGGGATAGGACTTAGCCTAGCGCCCGTCAGTCTGGCCAGAGATCCAGCTGGGCAGAAGCGCACTGATTAGACGTAATACAGTGTTGGCTAGCTCCGGAGCGGCAGAGATATCCGATAGGGGCGGGTGGAACTGTTTGTTACGTTGGTATGCAGTAGCGGATCTAAATTTTGAGGACTTTTTCTGGCGTGTTTAATTGATTTGGGATTTTTATTTTTTTTTTTTTTTGGACCCCTCACAAAAAAAAAAAAAAAAAAGTGTGAAGGGTCATCTCTGGGATTGTCTAGAATTATGAGTAAACATAATTTGGGTAAAATTGGTAAAATACATAGTAAGAGTAAAGCATCAGAGGCTCCTAATATAATCATAATAATAATAAATATAAGTGTGATTTACCAAATGACCAGAGATTATTTAGAAGATGTAACTCGACATGTGAATTTTTGGGCTAAGCATTATGGGTTTGTTTCAAAGGGAACATTGAGTGTAGACTATCTGCGCCGACTAGTTGAGAGAGTGAAAACAGAGCCCAAGGGCGCAGATAGAAAAACACGAAAGTATTTTGTTAAACATAAAGCAGATATGGAAGAAAAAGCAAAATGTTGGCTTGAAGAAGCCGAGAAAAGGCAAGCACGACAGGTAGGGATTAAAAAGTGTACTAACAAAAGTCTCTCAGTGTGTTGTTGTAGCCGACCAGACCTCGACGCTGCCCCGTCGAGATCTGCGCCAGCCATCCCGGCTCAGCAACTGCACCAACTGCAAGATGCACCCACAGCCGCTACCCCTGCCTCCCGCACCTCCACCGCCAGTTCCAGCACCACCAGCTCTGGCGCCACCACGACAGCAAACTCTGTCTGCCACACTTGCACTGCGAGCTCCAGTGCCATCAGTTCCCATCAGGTATCACAACCACAACCTCTGCCTCCTTCACTCCCACCAGCCCAACAGCTGCCGCTGCACCCAGGGCCGCTAGTCCCTTATGATGACGTCCGCCAGGCGATGGAGTGTGCCCGCCAGACGATGGAATGCATCAACCGAACGATGGGAAGAGACTTCCCCAACGCCACCATCACCACCACCACCACTCCCGCTGCGCGCACAGCCGCCACCACCACCCCCGCCGCCAGATCCACCCATGGCAACACACACAAGAAGCCGTGAGAAGCTCGCCACAGAAAGAAAGGGTCAGGTGATGCTTGAACTGACCACCCCAGGGTGCGCAACGACCTTTCCGATGGTCAAGGTTGCAGGCCCTGAAGGAGACATCATGGTCCAGGAGATCACTGGACAGGAGATGACATCATGAAGGCGGCGGTGGGCCTGGGTAAACCGACAGAGATGGGAGGTAAGCGCTTCGGCGAAGAACTAACAGCTTTTGTTCAGTCTTGTCATCCAGTCAAACAAGATAGACCGAGACCGGACACCAGGAGACGTCCATCTCCACAACACTGAGTGGGAACAGCAGCTGGACAGGAGGATCCAAACAGGCCCTACAGAGAGATTGTAGGACGCCTGGTCGCAAGGTTGGAAGCTGCACACCCAGCCACTATCAACACGTCCAAAATAGCTGCATGTAAACAAGAAGACGGAGAACCTGTCAGCGACTTCCTCGTGAGACAAGAGTTCACACTGACCACAGCGGCCTCGTACCACCAGCACACGAGCGGAGGCCGGCGGAGGCCAGCCCATGGGAAGCCCACCTGAGAAACAGCTTCCTGGTAAGCATGAGAAAAGACATAAGTGACCTCATCAGAGCCCAGTGCATCGGGTACAACAACGCCACCCTGAAAACCATGGAAGATCATGTCAAGCATCACGAGGCACAGCTGGCATGGAGAGTGAACAAGAAAATCCAGAAGCAAGCTGAGACCAAGGTGCAGAGAACACAGAGAACGCGGGAGGGGCCGCGTCAGAGGCAGAGGAAGAAGACGAGGTGGAGGGGGACGAGAGAGTTACCCCAGAGGAGAGGTGGTGAATGTTACAACTGTGGAAAACTAGGACACTTTGCAAGAGATTGTCCTGAAAATGAAGAAAATGCTGAGCAGAGAAACAGAACTTTCAGAGATTGACGGGCAGCGGAGAGGCTGGACGGTACAGGACCACTGGAAGACGACAAAAGGAAAGTAACTGGTTTAAATTATCATTTAATTTATCAATGCTTGCAGAAGATTAGTGAAGGGCCGCAGGGCCTGCCTAAAATAACACTGACTGTAAACGGCACTAAAATAAAAGTTTTTGGTTTATAGTGGTGCCACCCATTAAAAAAAAAAAAAAGAGCCTCTCCGATGTAAATGAAATAATACATTTGAACATGAATTTTTTATCTTAACTGTATGTTATGGGTTGTGATTTAATGTGTAAGTTGGGCCTGAGTAGCAGGCCTGAGGGGTTGTTTATGTGTGAGTTAGCTGTGTTGGGGTTCAGTTATCAGCAGGAGTTCCACTGTATGCTTATGAGCTGCAGAGTGCAGGAGGAGAGTGTTGGGAGCACTTCATGTGTGAAGTGTGTAGTTTGTTGCCAGGTGATTTGATGTTGAGACCGTAGGGGTCACTGCACTGCACGCTGCATGTGAGTGAGGGCCCCGATAGAGGTTTTGAGGATAAATTTGATGTTGGAAAACATGATTGCTTGGTTGTCACTGCTATTGTGTGGGATTGCGTGTGGGCTGCGGCAATGGTGCAAACCACATTAGAACAGGAAGACCTGTTCTCATTTCCTCGATCTAAACCACATGTGTCACTAGCAAACGTGTGCGAGGAGCCACAATGGCAGGACGTCGGTGAATGGATGACAGAGATGTCTGACATTACCGATTGGGAGAGAGTTCTTGGGAGGAACACCATGTTTAGCCCTAGCAGGAGGGCGTGGATGCAGCCAGCGCCGTGCTGGCTCCCCTGCAGGCGGGGAGTGGAACTGATTAACCCCCTTGATATTTTTTTAGCTGCCTCCCTTACCCTCTCAGAGAAAAAAAAAAATGAGAGGAAGAGGAACTCAGAACTGTTCCTGCAGCATTATGGGCACAAGGTAAGAGCGATGTTGGGGCTCATACGGGGGGTGTGAGCCCATACACATCACCCCAAAATCTGACTATAGGCCAAAACAACATCAATACCCTTTGAACCCTGAGGCGCTCAAAGGAAATTAGGCCAGTTTTTTTCCAATCACTTAGGCAAGCTGGAGTGATCGTACTGTGCCCTAACTCACCCGTGCGCACTCAAATTTTTCCAGTTAAGAAGCCAGGGCGGGAAGAATGGCGATTTGTGCAGGATTTGCTGGCTGTCAATGCAGCAGTACACATTAGAGCCCCAAAAGTGCCAAATCCTCACAATATTCTTTCCCAGATAGCCAGTGGTTCAGTGTAGTGGACCTAGCAAATGCATTTTTCAGTGCATCCAGATAGCCAGTACTGGTTTGCATTTTCCTTTGAAAAAAAAAAAAACATACACATCACCCACCATTTACAATGCAGCGCTGCGAGACAGTCTGGCCTCTCTGAAACTTCCAGAGGGCATTGCACTGTTGCACTACGTAGATGTTCTGATACTCTGTGTAAACACATGAGAAGCATGCAAAGAGAGCCACAGTGGCATTGCTACATCACCTAGCAAGGGAAGGCCACAAGGTTCCTAAGCAAAATTGCAATATTGCTGAAAAAAGTGCACTTCCTGGGTCATGACGTAGTATGTATTGAAACTCTGACACAACAAACAGATAAAAATAACATTTGTTAAAGAGAATAAGCCCGTTTGAACAAATGAGTCTTAAGAACAGTTTTGAATTCTGAAATAAAAGTTCAGAATTGATGTGTGTGTTCAGTGTTCGTATGTGTGTGGGGAGTGTTGACGTTAAAGGACCAGTGTTTTGACTCAAGCCCACAATGACAGACAGAGTCCAGTAGCCTACTTTTCAGGAAAACTAGACCCCGGGGCAGCCGGGGTGCGGGCACTGGTAGCATTCAGAGATATAGTGGGGTACGCTCAACTCGCCCTTTGGGTCAAACATGCTGTTTTTCGAATTTTACAGGACCAGAGAGAAAAAAAAAATAAAGCACATTTATCCACACAGAGGTTTTGGAAACAATATCACTCCTGCCACATTATTCTGCCCAAGCAGCTGAGCTCACCATTCCTTACCAGCTCAAGGTCAAAGATACAGCACCAACTGATCTCACAACTGCAATCATCAAATGTGCCGCACACACCAGAGCAGGCGACACAGTAGCAAAAGGCAATGCCTTCACAGACTCCACAGCCCAACACACAGTTTTGCAGGCTCCAAACACACAAATGATGCTAACAGATCACAGTAACAGAGAAGACACACCCTTAACAACCAGAGCAATACAAACACAAGCCACAATGTAAGACAAACAGAGATGGGCAAAAGGGGGGGTGCAAAACAATGGGGGGAGTCTGGACACACACACACGGAGACAGGTAAGACGTGTGTCCCTACAGCCTACATGAGAGGACTGATTGAAGTTGCTCATAGTAGGAGTCACAATGAGCAAAGGGGGGATAGTGGCATGCACTAGCATGCACTAAGAATAACCACACTCACCCAAAAAATAAAAAATAAAAAATTTTTTGTTCACATTGTCTGGTATCCCACCACAGGGGTATAACAGACCTAAACATGCACCCGCCGGACACCTGCCGCCGACCGAACCCTTTCAACACTGGCAAATTGATCTTGTTGAACTAACACCTGCTGAAATACAGGCTTGTGTGTATGCATGTCTAGCAAATGGACAGAGGCCTTCCACATCACAAAGCAGAATTCAGATACGGTGGCAAAGATGACTTAATAATAATCCCACGATGGGGGTTACCCAGGAGGGTGTTGAATAACAACAGCACTCCCTTCGTACATGAAGGGCTAAAGGAGCTAAATTAACTAAATTTTAGAGGAAATTAAGGATTGAAATGTCTGCCTCTGGTTTTGTGGCAGAGCCACACTAGGCCCCAAGCTCGCACAGGCTTATCAGCCTTTGAGATTGTGTTTGGAAGGCCTCCAAACATGGAAGTAGTGCCGCCGGAATGGGACACACACACACACACACACTTGTTGAGCCATTAATATGTTATCCTGCACAAGTTTGTCTCTATTTTGTCTGAGCAGGTCAAAGCTGTCAGTGGTGTAAGAGAATCCATTGCACGAGTTCCAGCCGGGAGACTGGCTGCTGATCAGAGATCCACGTGCTGCTAACAACCAACACAGCTGTAAAGACCAGCAGCCGAGCCACGTGGACACACCACACCCACTGCAAAAGAGCTCCAGAGCAGCCGCCAGAATGAATGTTATGCTGTTGTTTTTTACATGATGCTTTTCTCAACAGGAGGGGCAACTGTCATCTCCCCCACACCGGAGGAGAGGTGTGAGGGAAAGAAAGCATGTGTAATGTCCAATGTCACAGCTACTGCAGTGAAACCAAACCAGCCCTGTCTGGTTTGCCATCCTTTTCACATGCCGTGAACACCAACACCAATCACTTTTAAAATGGCTACAATGTTAACTAACAGACCCATATGCGAGATTGATAGGTTAACAGGTCAATTCTACAACATGACCTCACGCTATCATTCACAGTGGTAAGGTTCCTGATTGGGTAGGTGATGATGTTGCAAGTATGGATCATAGGAAATAAACGACTGCGACTCGAATGACCAGGTGTCACGAGCCGGCATTCGCAACATGACATTTGACACCGCCCCTGTTGAGGGAGAGTGGTGTCTATGCTCAGAGGAGGCCTTGAAGGCCATCTTTGGATAGAGCACACCAAGTGCCAGGTTGATCTGGTAGCAACAGCCAGAGACGAATCAACATGCACCATTAGACTAAATAACTCCTCTGCAAAATGGAGTTTCACCTCCTGTCATGGCATCGTGAACCCAGTAACAGATTGGGTGACGATGTGGGCATGCAGAGAGAAAACCTACTCTGCTCTACCTGAGAGATCATACAACGGGGGTCACTGTTCCTCGGAGGAGGAACTGCAGCAACAATGAATAAGATCAATGGACTTGAATGGCAAGTTCTGACTTTGGCTTCTCGTACTGAGACTGCCCTGGACCTATTAAACAAGAAGTGAAAGAAATTAGACAAGTATAGGTCCAGAATAGACTAGCTTTAGACCTCCTCCTCAGAAAAGAAGGAGATGTGTGTAAGAAAATCAATGTTTCATGTTGTTTCAGCATTCCAGATTACTATGATAATATTACTGATTTAATTGATCACATGAAGGCCGAGGTTCAAGAACCTGGTTTGGGTGGATCACTTCATGGCTAGGCCCATGGGGACATTGGATGCTGACTATGATTTTACCAATTGTAATAATCATTTAGCTGTTGTTGTGTTTGCTGCCTTGTATTTTGTCTTGCTGTTCGTCGTGGCTTACTGGCCTTATGCGTCAGCATTTTCAGATGGCCTTGCACGACGACTTAAAGGAGCCTGAGATAGCAGACTCCTTGGGACGTCTGTTTAAGGAAGACGTCTGGGACGACCTGGCGACTGGCTGGGTTGTGCCCGATGGCCCTGAGCAGCTTAATTGACTCTGTTTTAAGTTGATATTCTATGATGAAATTAATGATTTATTCTCTCCTTTTTAATGATTACACAGAATCAAAGGGGGGAAGTGTGAGAGAAATTATTGATTATTGATTAATAACTATTAATTAGATTATGTTTAGTTATTATAAGAGATCATTATGAACTTTATGATTTAGGACATGTCCATTCTGACTAAGCAGAAGGACTACAATAATGAAGTAGTGTGATTCAGTGTAACCATGTTTAGTTCATATTATGCATGTGTGCTACGTGACCCAGGTCAGGGAGAGTGCTGAGGGTAAGAGCACTCTGTTAACTGGTAGTCACTAGGCTACTAGTCTTGGGTCATTTAGCTTCCTCTGTGTTGAACTGATACATCAGTTGCTTCCGCTAACTCTAGGGAAGTCCATATTAGGAGATACACACATGTGAGACAAAGTAGCCTGCTGGACGCCTATGTTTTGGAACATGCTGTGCTTAAGATAACCTGCTGTTAGAACTGCTGAATTGTGTTTAAGATTGTATATAAGCAGGGGGAGCGCCCCCCTGCCTTCAGAGTTGTCATGCTTGAATGAGACTCTCATGTCTGTGTCTGTCTTGTGTCTGTCTTGTATCTGTCTTTGTTCTATTTATATATATTTATATTTTTGTAATAAATTAATCATTTAACCACGTCTGAGTCCTCATCCATTTATTAGAAAATTTCCACGACAATTTTATTTATTTAATTAAGAATAGAGGTTTTATTGTAAAGTTTATTTCTGTTCAGTTGTCTCAGGTTGAGAGAATTTAATAGATGTAAATGCACTTTATATAGTGTTTTTTATACAGAGATTTGGGATTTTAAAGGATTTTATCCTGCACTGGTCTGTTGATGTGCAATAAATATTGGGGGCAGTCATGACCTGGCGGTTAGGAAACTGGTCTTGTGACCAGAGGGTCGTCGTGGGTTAGATTCCCAGACAGGCCATGACTGAGGCAGTGTTAATTTTGACAGCAATTTTTGATTTAGTTTTAGTCTTAGTCTTTTGACTAAAATGTAATTTAGTTTTAGTCATAATTTAGTCATTGATTTGTTTTTAGTCTTAGTCTAGTTTTAGTCGACTAATTATCATTAGAATTTAGTCGAATAATATCAAAATAATTTAGTTGACTAAAATATAAATGGTGTAGTAGTCATTATATACACTTGCACAAAATGAAACATTTATTAACCAGTTACAGAATATTATTTTTTGTATGTGCAATATATACAAAAACAAATTTCCAAACAACTCTATTGACCTGAACTTATAGTTATTGAGCATAACAATAACAAAACATTGATGACCAGTAGGTCCGCTCTACCTGAAAACATATGGAGTTTATGAACAATGCATATTACATTCTATATAAAACTGGGCGCCGTAAAACAATGCCATAGCTCGCAGATGTCGTTTCATTTGTCGTATTTGTCCCGACATCATCATTCCTCATGGTTTACACAGCATCTTGTTTTTCTCAAAGTCAAAGGAGAAATGTGTCCATATATCGCCGCTCATCTTTCTCCCTGCTGACATTGTCGAGTTAACTTCGAGTTTAATTTCATGAGTGACCACAGTTCACGCGCTGGTTTTGTCCTAACGGGTTCTGCGCGATGTGAAGACGTTAGTTCTGATTGGATGGTTACCCGGTTTGTCCCGCCTCTCCGTGTACGCTAAAGTAGTTACGGTTGGATCTCTTCTTAACTTATCCCTACCTTTCACTAAACTAAATCAGGTCTGATTGAATGTCGTCGCTGGACAATATTTTCGTCTCGTTTTTATTCGTTGACGAAAATGTCCTTTAATTTCGTCATCGTTTTTATCCCTTCGTATAGTTTTAATTTAGTTATCGTCTCGTTTTCGTCATGAAAAAAGGTTCGTTGACGAAAACTATGACGAAAATTATTCGTCAACGAAATTAACACTGGACTGAGGTGCCCTTGAGCAAGGCACCTAACCCCAACTGCTCCAACTGATTGGGGTGTAAAAATCACAATTGACAAAATATGGCACATTTAATTTATCAAAAGTTAAACACCTTTCTGATCTACTCATTTCAACTGACTGAAAACTGCTTTTTCAAAAAAATCCTTATTCATTGGCATATAACTTTTCTAACTGTAACGCAAATAGTTACTTTCCCTGGTAACGAGTTACTTTTATTATAGAGTAATTCAGTTACTAACTCAGTTACTTTTTTGAATAAGTAGTGAGTAACTATAACTAATTACTTTTTTAAAGTAACGTTCCCAACACTGGTCAAAAGACAGGGACTGATGGTGTCAAAGGACTGCTTGAACATGCTTGAACAAGGAATGATGTACAGAGGACAGTTTGTGGATTTCATCTGTTGAACCACTTCAGTGAGATGGGGTAGCGATATCAACTCAAACTGGTTAAAAACAGCAGATGTTATTTCAGCAGGCGTGTAATTTCCTCCAGGATCCTGTGGATATTGAAGCTCAGTTTATTTGCCGAGCTCTTCATCGGGAACGCGTTATAAAACCACAAATAGACATAGGCCTACTATCATTTTCGGATGGTTTTAGTGAGCTAGTGGAAGGTTCTTTGTGTAGGAAATGTGGATCTTGTCAGCAAAGCTACTGTATGTCGGTCTGTCCAAAAAGTATGTCTGGCATTAAAACGACTAGTGCGCAGTTTTGTGGTGTTTCCTGGGCATAAGCCAGTTATGGACATAAAAGAGGACTTCCACAACATCGTAGGTTTGTCTTTAATTAACACGGACAATTAATAAATTAAGCAAAGGAGAAGCAATATATAACAAACTTCATTCCCTTTAATTTTTAAGGATTTCCTAGAGTCATTGGCTACATTGATGGAACCCACAGTGTATCTAATACATCACACCATTAGAACATGAAGGCGATTACATAAACAGAAAATCCATCCTTGACTTTACTGTGTCATATGCTGCACTCTACCTCTTCATCTTTGAGGTAAAATAATCCCACACAACTGGCATTTTTACTGATAACTTCAAATTTACATGGTCGTCTTAATGGTTAGGAGATGCTATGCTCGTGTGCTGAAGGTGTGCTTCGGATTTTACTCTTACTGGCGAAAACACAGCAAAAACTGGAATGGATTATCTAAATGGGTGCGCTGGAAAATCCGGATCGGACTTTCAAAAAAACTGGATTGGGAGTCTGAATCGGCATTTTCTCATGCCTCCCGATCCGATACACATTTTTTGCAAATATCGGCGGCCAATCCAATCCAAATATCGGATCAGGACAAGCCTACCATCCATAGCATTAATGTACAGGTTCTATCCTTTATAACCCTTAATGAATAATGTACTTATCTTTAATGGCAACAAAAATAATGTAGCTATTGTAACTGACCATTCTCCTCCCCATCAAGATCATATGTGATGCTTCCCACCTCATCACAAATGTTGAAGCCAAATGGCCAGGATCCATGCATGATTCCACACTGTACAGCAAATTTAAACAGGGTAGGCCTGTTGTAGTTTTGCTAGTTGTTCACATGTAGTGTCATAGTTAAATCATTGCAATCCCTTTTGCGATTATAGGACAATATGACGGCCTCCTTCTTGGAGACAAAGGGTATCCCTGCTTGTCCTACCTCATGACGCCCTATTCAGATCCTGCACCTGGACCACAGTCCAGGGCAAGAATTGAAATGACCCTAGGAATCCTCAAGGCCAGGTTACAGTGCCTGAAGTGGCTCAGAGTTACCCCTGAGAGCGTGTGCCACATAATAATGGCATCTGTGGTATTACACAACATTGCAACCATCAATGGAGAGCGACAGTCTACCATCTCGGACATGCCCACAGATGAGGAACCTTACATGCATGTGGGTGACAACAGAGATGATAGAGTTGTCAGAGACTCCATCTGCAATCACTGCTTTTAACATGAAATCATGCCCCCCCATCTACCCTATAACCTTTTAATATGCATTACTGTCGAATGCACTTCTTCAAATAAGTTTTAAAAATGTGAAAGTGTGATGAGATGGGGACATAGTTTAATATTTTGTGTATAATGCAGGCCTGATAGTTTTCAGGCGCCACGCCGGAATTCCGGCTTACCGACATGTCCGCGAGAAAAAAAAATTGAGGGGAAATTGAGGGGGGGGAAAAATCCGTCAAATCATAATGATAAACCACACGCGCGCGCATGCTATCTGTTTTGAGACCGAAATATGATCCTTACGAGGTTCCCAAGTTACGATTTTTCGTGGTTACTACACATCTCCCATTTACTGTATAAAGCCTTGTTTGGACCTAAATGGTTCTGCGTCGTAAACGGAACTTGGTGTTTGGTGTGCGTGGCGTCAGGATTAGTTAAACGCAGCTATGGATAAAGGTATTGGCCAAAAGGCTAGCTTTAGGATAGGATCAGGCTATCTGCACATTTTTAAATCTCAAATTCAATGACTTTTAAGACCTTTTTAATACCTCTCACAAGAAAAAATAATACTATTACTGGGGATGCAGGTGTGTTCCACATCGTTGACGGGGGGGGGGGGGGGGGTGTTGAACGAAAATTGTTGACGTTGTTGAGGCCGTATACTCCAACGCTAGGAATCTAGCACTAGGACCCTGGAGCGGTTTTTTTCTGCATTAGCGCTAGATTCGGCAAAGTTCACATCGCGCCAGAACAACTGAACAACACACACTTATAATAATTTAATGCCTCCCCTCATAAAATTCCAGACATTTTAAGACATTTTTAGGCCTTGAATATGGAAAACTAAATTTACGACATTTTAAGACTTTTTAAGGACCCGCGGGTACCCTGAGGATAACTACGTTATTTACGTACATACATGTACGTATGTTCCGATTTACACCGAAAATCGATTTACGACGGATCAACGTCGTAACCCGGGGACCGCCTGTATTTCAGACATCGGAAGAGCTTCAGAGGTAGATACAAGATAACTTCAGTATTTTATCTTTATTCTGATTAAGTTAAATTTTTATCAGAAATATGAGTGTTTTTTTTAGCCGGTACAGGTGGTCAGACGATCTGGTTCATCCTGGCCGCCTTACGGCGTAAGGTGTAATACATGAACAAAAGCACAAAATGTATGTCCTAATAAACCAACACAAAATATTTATTAAATTTATTAAATTTTATATATAAAAACTAACTATAATCATAACACTTGTAATTCTTTTAAACTTTATTTGCATAATTTCTTTGAGTTGTCTGGTATCCTATAATTTACAAACAGTAATGAATAAATAATTAACTATGCCTGTTTTTAACATATTGTGTCTAATCTAAATCTTTAGGTTACAGCATTTTCTCAGAATATTAATAGAAATTAGTTTTTTATTTGACTATAATGATTACCTGACTTATTTATTATTAATTAATTTAAAGATTAATTATAAAATATTCTAAATATGGTACACTAACACTCCACCCCCCCCCCCCCCCCCCCCCACTCAGAAAAAGTTCAGGCTCAGGAATTTTTCCCACTATCATCCCTGATAATGTATCAATTGCTAAATTATTGCTAAATTCCAAAATGAAATAAATTAACCTAAAAATACTCCCCCAGGCTAAAATCTTAGTGTGTGTTACCACAGTCTGATTGGGATGAATGTATGTTCTGAGTAAACAAAAGCAATGTCCAAAACCTTGTTTGAGTGCCTTGACCCTTTTATTGCCACATTGTGTTTATGCTCACCTTAGTACACCTCAGTCCATAGATTTTCATGGGTACGTTTTTTTCTTGGAATAGTTTGTTCTTGTACAAATGCTTCCTGCAACGCTACCACTCTAATCCATGTATCATTTGTTCATTTGATATTCAACTGAAAATCAAAATCGGAAAATCAAAAAACTATTCATTATTTTGTTTTTCGTTTTGAATATAAAAACAAAAAAACAAATCAGGCTTGTATTTTTCAGTTTTTTATTTGATGATCCAAACAAAAATTGCAAAATAAAAAAAGATTCGGAGCCGAACTTGATTTAGATTTTTTAACTTGACCCATGTGTGTGCCCCGGAAGTTACTGATTTGTTTATTGTTCGTGGGCTTCGTTTGCACGGGAGTGCACTGCAGTAGTGTTGTCAAAAAAATCCATATATTGATATGTATCGATACTGAACATTCTGAAATGGTACAATACTCGTTTCTCTTAAGTATCGATTCTTTTTACATAAAATGCGCTTTCGTTTGACCCACCCAGCTGCCCAGCAAACAGTGAATGTCCCGGGGACGTTCGCAGACGTTCTTATTAGAGGTTTTTTTTATAACGTTCGCGATAGGACGTTCCTAGGCCATAACGGACGTTCCCAGCAGGTCCCCTCAAAGTCCTGGCGGAACGTTCCCAAAGATACATTCACGGGACGTTCAGTGACGTCCCCGTATAGTCGTTGAAATAACGTTATTTTTGTTACATTTAGAGAACGTTTGAGAACGTCCGGACGTGGTCCCGCGACCGTTGTCATGGTGCGTGCGTGAAAGGCAGTCAGCTGATTTAGAGTTTTACTCACTAGAGGATTTCCAAGTGGGAACATAAACGCACGAGCCGTCTTCTCGCGACGTAGGAACGTTAGCTAACATGAATATTCTGACAGAAGCCGTTATTTTAAATTCAAGGTGAGTCACCTACATTTGATTAAAATATGGTTAGCTAGTAAATACATATCTTAGTAAATTTATCTTCTGAGTTGCGGCTAATGTATGAGGTGATTTTAATAAGCCCTCAGCTAACCCCTCTGGATAATCATAAAACCCGATCAGCAAAATCAAACAGTTGTACCAAAAACGGATGCCCATCTGTGGCTGGACATTATTTCTATATAGTCATGGCTAGAGCTAAATTATCACTACGCTACGCTACCAAATGATAAAGTTATATGAATCATTGCATTAAGACTTCAATAGTAAGTAACGTTAACTGATGTTGATGGTCTCAGCCACAGATACCAGCCGACGATAGCATTCGCTATAAGTAGCTAGCCACATTAACAAGTTAATGCCAACTATAGCTACCTAGCTGGGTTAGCATTGATTTGAGTAGCTGATGTTCTTCAAGCAAAACATTCAAATTACTTCATTTATCGAACGCTTTATTATAACTAGAGGTCACAAAATTAAATGTTAACAAACGTGTATCTTTGTGTATTTTAGGCTTCACCCCAAGAAACGCGTGAAAAGGAGGCTTGAAACGGCGTTCAAAATGCGCACACCAGACACTTTTTTCGCATTTCGAATAAAAAATAATAACTTGTTTACAGCCTATCACTTCTTGTGTGTTCATTTTTATTCCATATGCAATACCCGGATTTACTAAATCAATAAAATCTAAGTTGTTTTAGAAGTAACATAAGAAGTAGACCTAAACAATTTAACACATAAGAGACGTTTAAAGGACGTTCCTTAAACGTCCGCTCATTGTCCTCTGGATGTTTCCAGGTGGTCCTACAAACGTCCTTTGGAACGTCCCCTGAAACATTTTGGCGACCCTACAAAAAAACGTCCAGAGGACGTTCGCAGTGTTGGTTCGCGGGACGTCCTCGGGACGTTTTTTTGTTAGCTGGGTGCCGTAATGCACAGGACAGTTTGTAATGCTAAAATGGCAGCTAAAGCAAACGCTGTGCTGTTGGATTCGAAGCAGATACAGATGGAAAACTGAAGGACATGAACAAGCCCGTTTGCAAGCGGTGCTTTTGGAACATTTCAACGAAGGGCGCTAAAGCCTGGTTGAGTGACCATAGCGCTCGACTCCGCCCACCTCGCGCGAACCTCTGCGAGCGGTGGAGGCTTTTATACTTTCCGCTTTGCAGTGTTGTCTGAAACTATATGTGGTAGTATAAAAGAAACACCCCTCAAAAACGGGAATGAACACTTACCTGACAAATTTTAATGCTGCTTTGTGTTTCAGGTTTGAAGGTGCTGGAATGTAGGCTAAAGTACTTGAAAATGCTTGAAATTGTAACTACTTCGTTTTACAATAAATATCTGTCTGACTGAACAGTTATCTTGCTGTAATTCCAGGGAGAAAAATGAGAGAACGTGAAGATGTTAAGATTGTGATAAAAAGCGCAGTATTTCAAATTATTTCGAGTATATGTATAAATATTTAACTTAATTAAGTTTAACGTGCTCAGAAATATTGGTACAAGTGCTTGAATTCCACTGTAAGGTCTACTCCGCCCCAACCTATGTGAGATCTTCGTGTTTCCCTTAGTTATGTTTTTAGTTGAATCTCTGTAGCGTTCTCCTGTCACGCCCCTTGATCTCGCCGCCCATTGTTAGTCTCGATCAGCTGTTTATGTTTAACTCCTTGATGTGTTTGGTTTATATTCCCGTGTGCCCAGTCTTTCCTTGTAAGTCAATTTCTGGTATTCATTGCGAGAGTTGTATGTTCTGTTCCCCGTGTTTGTTATCGGATCTGCCCTTGGTGTTTAACTTTGATCATTGTATGTTCAGCGTTTGGTCCTTTCGATTAGATTTGTTTTGAGTTGTTTCGCAGATTATCCTATGTTTGGTTTTGTACTCTCTATTGAGTCAACGTGTTATTGTTTCCTGATGGTTCGTTAGTGAAGTTAGTTGATTTCACCAGGTCTTTTGCGTTAGTCCGGTTTGTATTGTCCTTTTTGAATGTTTGTTTGTTTACTGTTTGTGTAATAACTCGTTCATATTTTTGTATTCCTTGTCGTGTCTGAGAGGTGTTGGGTAACTAGTCTGTGTACTATTGTTCACTCAAGGAGTTTTACCATTGCATTCGCAGTGTTTCGTTGTCTGAAGCTCCGAGAGTTAATGTAAATGAAATGCTTCGCCGTTCAAGAGCGATTCGAGCCGATCAGGTTCCCACTAAACATTAGACGTCTTATGGACGTGCAGATCATGTCTATATTGCGTCCGTCGGTCCAAGACCAATTCTGGACTTCTACTCGACGTGCAAACTAGGTCTGTTATTTGGACGTCTAACTATGACCCCACTTGGACGTCGATATGCAGTTAAACACTTGAATGTCGGAATTTCAACGTCACGGAGACGTCTAAGAAGGGTACAGAAATGTACATGATACATAATATGTTTTTTTTTATATTAATGAACATTTCTAAATGTTGAGTAAAGCGGTATGAGAAAACTTGTCTTTTGGGCGATAAACACTTTTGCTCGACTCCGTCAACCTAAAACTCCATGTAACCTCAATGGTGCAGCCTGTGAACTGTAATAAATCCATATTATTATACATTATTTAATGTAGACATGTATAAGAAAATGTATGTATTATCAAAATATTGTAATTTATGTATAACTATTAATGCATGATGTTAAATACAATCAATTGACTGAT
The DNA here is from genome assembly GCF_052324685.1 of Brachyhypopomus gauderio. NCBI lineage: Eukaryota > Metazoa > Chordata > Actinopteri > Gymnotiformes > Hypopomidae > Brachyhypopomus > Brachyhypopomus gauderio. The sequence goes on along the minus strand of NW_027506939.1, from coordinate 187,506 downwards.
ACAAAAGTGAGCCTACATAAAAAGCTCGAGCGAGTTGCCTCGCGCATTTAGAGGAGTTTAAATTAAAAAGAAATCCGTTACTTTTTACAGTTATTTACTGGCAATTTCAAGGTAACATTAACAACTGGTCTTTAACGAACCTCAAAAAGTTAACCTAAAATGTTTATATGTTGTAGTAACAGATCAATAGATATAATCAAATTACCTTGTACTTTTGTAATGGATTTTTGTAAGGTTTGTTACGTTTTAACGTTAGCCAAAAGGCTAGCTAGCTACTCACGTATTGGATGGAATTTACCACAGACATTACTACTTTTATAAGTTGGCGTTTTGGCCAGTGGTCAATAAAAATGAAGGTGGAAAGAAATTGGAAATGCCATTCATGTGATTTATTTGTAAAGCATATACAATTGTAACGTGTGTAACTGGTGCCAGAAGGTGGCGGAGTTTATTGTTCCCGTTCATCTTTCTTCGTTAGGCTCAGCAGATTTGAACCTTTACACTTTTGTAGGCTATACATTTCCAGTTATCTGCTGCGACGAAAAGGAAGCTAGGAAAATTTACCAGGACAAAATGCTACCTTCTAAAATGGCAGTAGTTGTGCACAGAAACTATGAATCCCCATGGAAATTGTGTTTTAAGAAAGCATGTCCTTCGATATTACAGCTCTATTTAGAAATAGCTGTTGGTAGGCTTATAAAAACGATGTCTAAAAGGAGTCAGTTTTACGCAAAAAAAGACCTACACAAGACTTCATTTGGACTAGAATTGGCCCTTATCCGGACGTCCCGGGGTCGTCGATACACGACGTGCGGAAGACGTCGGAAAAAAGACGTCATCTGGCGTCACAGTCTGCACCTTCAGGGGACCAAAATCCGACGTGCAAAAATGACTTGGAAAAGACGTCGTTTCAACTTATCTTTGCGCAGTGGGTTAGGAGACGGGAGGAAACTCCTACCAATAAATCTGACTCTCAGCAGCATCTGTGTCCTTCTCCTAGTTCTTGCACGTTATCCACCTTTATAAAGGTGTATGAACCCTGCAAACATGACTTCGTTCATTGCGCTGAGGCGCGGCGCACGCAAAGTTACAAAATTCGAGAGGTGCACGACCTCGCATGCGCTGCGCTTCAGCGCGATGAACAAAGTCATGTTTGCAGGGTTCATACACCTTGTGGAATTCAAACACTTGTATGTCACTTTCAAGGTCCATTTCAATATTTCCCAGCACGAGCAAAGACACTTTGTCAGACGTTCAAAAGACGTCCACTGAAAAGCCAGAATGAAAGTTTTTGCGACGTCTTTTTTAAACGTCTTTTGAACGTCTATTACTGCCGTTCAGTTGCAGTTTTTGCACGTCCACTGACATCCAATAAAGGTCCTAGTCAGACGTTCAGATAGAAAACTCGTGTTAAGTTAAGGTTAAGGTCCTAGTCACACTGTCAGATTTTGAACCAGTTTTGAACGTCCACCAGACATGCAAAATGGGTCTGGACTGACCGACGTGATACAGACATGATTTTAACGTCTTTCTGATGTCGCACGTTTGTTGGGATAAGTTAAATATTTATACATATACTCGAAATTATTCGCTTTTTTATCACATTATTTAATGGTGGTTTATTTTCAAAACGCCCAATCTTAACGTCTTCATATTCTCTCATGCTTCGTCCTGGAATTACAAGAGGCTCGTATTTGTTAATGTCATACAAGAGAACTGATCAGTCAGACAGCTATTTGTTGTGAAATGAAGTTACAATTTCAAGCATTTTCAAACACAAAGCAACATTCATTTGTTTGTTTATAAAAAAATAAAAAGGATTTAAAACGGAAATTAGCACAGTATCTGACTTTGGTATCGAAAATGGTATCGAATTTCAATATTTTTTTAAGTATCGTATCAAAGTTGTAATTCTTAGTATCATGACAAGCCTACACTGCAGTGTTACTTGTTCTACTCTGATTGTAGCCTAGACATTGGAACATAGTCTATATTGGTATAGACAACATGACCGGACTGGAACCACATACTAGTTTAATTAAAGACTTATTTGAAGGTGGTCAGACGCACGCAGAGATTTTGTGCACATTGCGTCAAATACTGCAGTAAAGTTGGTTTTACATTCGCATATTCAGAATTCCTTCTTCAATAGCTTTAAGACAGTTATAGCAAAAGTGTCAAAATGTGCTAATTTTAATTTCTGGCAACGTAAACAACCACCTACACCTCTGTTTATGTCAGGAATAGGCGTATTATAAATAGTAGATAACGTGTTATTTAAAATGTACTGCTGTCACCTCTGCAACGTCTAAGGCACCGTCTACAAATTACCTTAACACGAATGCAAGTGGTAGTAAAGGCCCCAGATTACTGCGCAATGTTTTTTTTGCAATCATATCAATAGCTTTTCAATGGTCCATCATAAGACCACAAAACAAGTTGTATTACACAAAGTGCATCCCAAATAACAATCTACACATCAGAGATGGGTATTCATAGCTGTTATCTATTTGTAGTAGTCAATTGTTGTCTTATTATTTCAATAACTTTTAAAGCTGTCATAGTTTTCGAACATTCAACGAACATTTTTTCATGACTAGACGATAAATAAATAAGCGCTATACAAATATATTTGATTTGATTTGATTTGAAATAATAAAAACTATATTGAAGGGATAAAACGATGACGACATTAATGGACATTTTTGTCAACGAATAAAAACAAGACAAAAATATTGGACAGCGACGACATCCAATCAGACCTGATTTAGTATAGTGAAAGGTAGGGATAAGTTAAGAAGAGATCCAACCGTAACTACTTTAGCGTACACGGAGAGGCGGGACAAACCGGGAAACCGTCCAATCAGTACTAACATCACATCGCACAGAATTCGGGAAGACTGTAAACTGTGGTCACTCATGAAATTCAACTCGATGTTAACTCGACAATGTCAGCAATTAGAAAGATAAGAGGCGATATATGGACACATTTCTCCTTTGACTTTGAGAAAAACAAGACGGTGTGTAAACCATGTGATGTAATGATATCTATGGCATTGTTGTTTTTATGGCTCCCACTTTTATATAGAATGTAATATGTATTGTTCATAAACTCCATGTTTTTCAGGTAGAGCGGGCCTACTGGTCATCAATGTTTTGTTATTGTTATACTCACTAACTAAGTTCAGGTCAATAAAGGTGTTGGGAAATCTGTTTTTGTATATAGTGCACATATACAAACTATTCTGTAACTGGTTAATAAATGTTTCATTTTGTGCAAGTGTACATAATGACTATTACACCATTTATATTTTAGTCAACTAAATTCTTGATAATTAGTCGACTAAATTCGAATGATAATTATCAACTCCAATGACTAAATTATGACTAAAACTAAATGACATTTTAGTCAAAAGACTAACACACTAAAACTAAATCCAAAATTTCTGTCAAAATTTACACTGGTCTGTATGAGTTTGTAAATAGCAGCCTGTGCCCTTTTGTAGTGTGTACATACAATTTCTCATCAAACTGATTAAATTCAGAATATATACGTCTGCCATATGTTGCCACCCTCAAAAATTCCTGCCCCTCTCTCGCCACCCCATAAATATATTTCTAGATCCGCCCCTGCCTGTATACACAGGTTAAAGGGCACTATTGGGATCATGTGTGCGTGTATGTATTTTGTCTGTTTGTTTCTGTACACATGTAAGAGGTTTACGTGTATAGGGTGTGTTTTTACGGTAATTTGTGCATGTGGTGGTATGGGTATGTGTATTTAAGTCCTTGAGGATTGCGGCCTCTCCATGTCTTTCTCTGAAGAGCTGCAGCGATGAGAGGAGCAGTACTCGTCCTGTGTTTGTCCACTGTCTCTGTTTGGACAGCACCCACACAGACAGGTAAGAGAGAAAGCTTTCCAGCTGGGTTTTTGTTTTCTAGGATAAACAGTTATGCAGCATCAAAGGAATCAGATGGACGTGTCAATTTAAGTTAATTTGCTAAGAGGAGTCTGGTCACATCAAGAGTGTTGCGATGTCAGTTGTGTCATGATGCGGATGTGCTCACGCTCCTGTCTGCTCGCCCTTCCGTGTGCAGACTCTGGCCCCGTGGTAGTCCTGAAGGACGGCACCATCCGGGGCAGGTACGCAAGAGTGCATGGCTCGGAGGTGGTGGTGGAGCAGTACCTAGGCGTCCCGTTCGCAGCGCCACCCGTTGGGTCTCTCCGTCTGGCTGCACCCCAGCCGGTCAAGCCTTGGGAGGGGGTGAGAAACGCCACGCAGCAACCTAACTTGTGAGTGCACATCACCGTCTTATAATTCACCTACAGTGTAAAATTAGTAATATATCACAATCTAAACAAAAGAGCTGATATCTGGGCTGTGTTGAAGAGAATGTCAGAACAGGAATCACAGTCTGAATGGGAGGCATAGATAGGCACACAGGCAGGCAGGCTGGATAAAATTTTCAGTATCCAAAATGGAGTTGATAATACTTCACAACGAGGGAGAGAAAGAGTGAGGGAGGAAGACAGAGAGGGAGAGAGCAGCCATTATTTTTTAGGTCAAAACAACAAATTTTGCAATTAATAATTTTTTTTAATATGCATACATGCAGCTCTGAGGGGGTTATCTTCTGATATGGTGTAATTTTGGTCATGATACCTAATTCACTAGACGTGGTTTTACATGAGCCATGTCCATTTACAGTGCCCTCCCTAACCCAGTTTAGAGCAGAGTTTAGAGCAGCATCCACTCAGCCCTGTGACAGCAGGCTTTGTTCTGTAATGCTCTGGGATCTGCTTTACTAGGTCAGTAAGAGAGAAAATGGATTAATTTTGGCCCTCTCATCGCTTGGTGTGTCTGTTCTCACTTTCAACTGATGTTCTTCCTGACCATCATTCCCATCTCTACTTCTCGCCATCTCGTGACATGAAAGGTGTCTTCAAGACACAACCATCATGGAGTCTGTGGCAAAAATCATGGCCATAAATGTCACTCTACCTGCTGTCTCAGAAGACTGCCTGTACCTGAATGTGTACACTCCCTCTCAGCGGGTGGAGTCTGAGAAACTGCCCGTGAGTACATCATTCACACACTTACAAATAACCTATGAGTATATTTTCTGAGAGGGATCTGTGTTGAATTAGTAACCGTGAGATCAAAGGGAGACCTGATGAACACTGCACTGTCCCCTTCTGCACCATAATCGTTGTTGACAGTATCTAACTTTGCCCTTTGCTCCCTGTCACATTGATTGCTGCAAAATATGTAAACAAACACTGTGTCCATGCAATACTCTTCTTATCACCTGCCCCCACTACACAATCAGCAAATTATCAGAGAGATAGGAGATTTGAGCAGAAGCTCGGGGGAAAAAATGGGAGGAAGTTGCCGATGGCAGCAGGGACAGGCATTCACACAGGAAGTGTGCCATGGGGTTAACAATCCAGGCTATATAGCAAAAGAGATGGCCGCATTAATTGAAAAGAACACTCAGCTTCCTTTAATGCAGCGTTTCTCAAAGTGTGGGGCGCAAGCCTGGGTATTGCAGGTGGGGCGCAAGCAATTGGAAGAAATGAACCTTTTTAAGCCTGTCGTTTTAATGCCTGTTCATTTTGCATAAGGCCCGGATGTTTAAAATGTCTGCGGAACAGCGTGAACCAGGGTTAGATTAGGCCCTTTAATGAATTTGTACCGGCTCCCCCGGTCAACAAATTACGTTCGCCACGCCCCCCGTTAACAAATCACAAATCACATAAACAAATAAAGAGCGTAACTGGTAATTGCTGTGTTATTTAATCTCAGGTGATGGTCTGGATCCATGGAGGCGGGCTCGATATGGGCGGGGCACTTCAGTTTGATGGATCTGTACTGGCGGCCTATCAGAACATTGTTGTCGTTGTCATTCAGTATAGGCTGGGTATATTAGGCTTCTTCAGGTATGATTCACAGCAACACAATCTCATCCACCTCCTTTAGATCACCAGAACAGATCACACTGGAACAGAGGCATTTTGTACAGGGTAAATGATTAACCATCTGAAGAACACCTTCATGTACTCTCCAGAAATGGGGCCTAAGATCGACCAAACATAAATACATAAAAGACAGAATAATCAGCAAAATCACAAAACAAATCAAAATGTGTGTGTGTTGTCCCTGGTTTGGAATAAATATACTTTGGATCAAATTCATTGGATGAGGTCTGTATATCATGGGCCCAAATAACAAAGGAGAAGAATGTAATGTTTAATTATGGATGAACAGATGAAGACCCAAGTACACTTGAATAACACATCACTTAGCCATCATGAGCTGCATTTTACCTAAACACATGGCCCGTATGATTGTATAGTGTGGATTTCTACATGTGTTTGATGATTTAGCACAGGAGATAAGCATGCAAAAGGAAACTGGGGTTTTCTGGACCAAATCGTTGCACTCAAGTGGGTGCAACAGAACATTGAGAACTTTGGAGGAGATGCCCAGTCTGTCACTATCGCTGGGGAATCAGCAGGAGCAATCAGTGCATCCCTGCTGGTACGGTCATATGGCACTTTAGCCTTGTGTCAGACTTAAGGACTTGGCTTGTCGGATCATTGTGGCTTAACACTGACTTGAATATCGTTCACAGTCTAATAAATACTTAGTAATAAGTACCTCTAACACCCAAATGGATCTGACCACAATTTCCCACAATTGCCCAATTAAAAATGCTGTAATTAAGCTTCATTATGCATGCATGTATGGACTGTAGAAATGCAAATGGATCTGTCGGTATTTAATACTGGTATAACTGTGATGGAAGATGCTTGCAATTTTTGTGACCACATCTGCTTGTAGGTCTTGTCCCCGTTAGCCAAAGGCTTGTTCCAGCGAGCCATCTTCCAGAGCGGAGTTGCAAACCACGGAACGATCTTCGCCAAAACCCCCATGTTCACAGCCAGGGTAAATCATACCAAATGCAACAGGCTTTAATATGGCCAAAGCCACAAGGCGCTTGTGTTGTGGTTTCCACCTCTTGTGGTTGAGAATCAACACATCAACCACATTCACTATGGTGTACATTGTGAAGAGTTGTATGTGACCAATTGAATATATGTGACTGGAAATAGTAATAGCAAATAGTGTGCGTGTGTGACTGTTTTCATAACAGGTGGAGAAGGAGATGACCTGCACAGTTGTGGCTGTGTGTTGTGTAGTGATATAAACATGTTTAGGGTGTTTGAAACTGAAGCTGTGTTTGTTGCGTCTGTAGGCAGTAGCAAACTACACAGAGTGTGACCCCACACAAAGCACTGAGCTCATGGTGGAATGTCTGAGGCAAAAGTCTGAAGAGGACATCATAAAAGCCACTAAAAAAGTGAGACGAGAAAATCAATTATTATTAATGCATTAATGCTCTGGAATACATTATTACTGATGCATTCATGAGATGAAAAACATTTTTATTAATGTATTACCATTTTGAGAACAATCATTATTCATGCATTAATGCTTTAAAAAATGTATTAGTGTATTTTATCAATTTGCACATTTAGGCATATAAACATGGACATAATTTTGATTTCATTGGTGGAGGGGACACAAATGGCTTGACAACTGGGGTGCGGGGTGTGTGTGTGTGTGTGTGTGTGTGTGTGTGCCAATCAGGGTTGCCACCTATGTCTGACAAAAAACAAGGACACTGTCAGACTGACACAGGGTTGCCAACTTTTCAAGATCACTTGGAGTGAGATTTGAACCTTGGGGGGGGGGGGGGGGGGGGGTTGTGTAAAATGGACACAGCGTGAAAAAAAGACTGATTTAAAGTGTGCAGAATTAGTCGGTTAAACTAACCTAGTGAAAACCGGGACATTAAAAGATTTTTTTTTCCCGGGACCGAATATTAAAAAGAAGGACAGTCCCGGAAACCGGGACCGGAGGCAACCCTAGTGTCAATCGTTTGACTGGGGGGGGGGGGCGCCAGAGCGAACTACTAATAAACTAGATTTTTTTCAGCGTGAGAACTCGGAGCGGTCGTTTTCTGCGTGGTCCTAGCGCTTAATTCGTCGCTATTTAAATATTTGTTTTTTAACCGTAAAAACTGCAGGGGACCAAAACCGGCTTTTGAAAAAGTGGGGGGGACATGTTCCCCCTGTATCAAACCCCCCCCCCTCGCAAAATTACGTCCGTGCTACTTACGATATCGCTAATATCAGTCTAATGATTTGAAACAGCCATTACACCTTTTGAGTCATGGATGAAATTTTGGTGTGTGTGTTGAACGTTAATTGGGAAGGGGGGGGGGGGGGGGGGCTTTGGGGTTCAGCGTGAGAACTCGGAGCGGTTGTTTTTTGCGTGGTCCTAGCGCTTGATTCATTGCCCCCCCACCCCAATTACGTCCGTGCATATAAACATGAATACATGTCAAAATTGCATATTGGGATTGTTATGAGATATTGCATTGTGAAGGACTACAAGCTAATAAATTATACTACAAATGAATAATTATAATAATTGCACTGACTGATTTCCTGCAGAAGAAAGTCTTCCTGGGAGCCACTGTTGATGGAGAGTTCCTCACTGACATGGCTGAGGAGCTGCTGAAGAGCAAGGACTTCCTGAAGGTTCCTGTGCTGTTAGGCATCACAAACCATGAATTTGGTTGGATTCTCCCTCTGGTATGTGCTCATAACAAAATAAGAAAACCATCAAATTTATTATTAGTCCTCATTGTGACGGGAGTGCAAATATCACTCCAGTCTCAGGAAAAAAGTAGGATTTAGTGGATAAAGTGCACAAACTCAAAACCTGTGAACTAATCCAAATTAAGGATACAATAACCAGCAGTCAACTAGTCAATAAAAGTTTTTTTTTAATTGTTTTAGATCTTTACACCTCCAGGATGGCAGAAGGGTATGGAGAGACAAACAGTAAAAGCTGTCATGGACCAGTTTTTCCCACATGGGGTAAAATCCTGCTCAACTCTTTCATCTTTGCATCAGTACCCATGGTGGGCCATTCAAATTAGGTTGTTAGAAAATGTCTCCCTCTGCTGGATATATATTTAAAAAACATCTTAAACCTGATGAACTACAATCCCCAGCATGCACCTCTGTGATATTGATGCTCACCCAAGATGTTTCCTAGGTGTCAGCAGTGAATGACCTCATAATAGATGAATACCTTAAAAATGCTAAAACTCCAGAGGATGTAAGAGATAGCTACTCTGAAATGATGGGGGATCTTTTCATGGTTTTGCCAGTCATGAAAGTGGCTGGTTATCACAGAGGTAAGGATATCAGAGAGGAGCTTCCCGTGCCTATAGTCTTGATGGGCCAAGCCAGTGTGGCCCCTCTAACTGAGGGTCTCTTTGGTCACTGACAGATGCTGGAGTGCATGTTTACATGTATGAGTTCCAGCACCCGCCCAAGCTTCTAAAAAGTATCCGACCCAGTTTCGTGAAGGCTGATCATGGTGATGATGTCACATTTATGTTTGGCGTCTGCTTCTGGGATGGCGAAATCAACCTGATCGGTAAAAAAAAATCTAGTGACTATACAGCAGAATGTCAGGGCTTGTTAATAGCCATGACTGTGAAAATAATATTGTAACGAGCACAGCAGTAGCAATGTGATGATGATGATGACCATGATGACAATGACCATGATGATGTATTGTTTGCTATACAGGAAGATTTACTGAGGAGGAAAATGAGCTATGTAAAACCATGATGGGATACTGGGGTAACTTCATCCGCACAGGGTAAGAACAAGACCAACACCAAACCCACATCACTATATCACACAGTGCAGTTATTTTTACTACCAAAAAGTTCCAAGCAATATTTATCATAATAATTAATAATTAAGTTATTATTTATACTTTTTGAAGTGAAGTTCACATGAGAGAAAGTACCAAATTTCTTCGTAAAGCTCAAATTAACCAGTTTATGTACCATAGATCGGATCCCCCCAACATAGAGGCAGCAATGTTTAAAATAGATTTAGTACCGAATCTCTGAAAGATCCAGTAGATGTCAGTATAATAGCTGTTTCATAACGTGAAGTCGTTTCATTGGAAAATATGACTTATTGCTCCTTTAGTACACACAGATAATGCATAGTTTATGATGACTCTCATCATGTTCAATCACTAACACAGTAATGTTCATTTGGAAAGAGTCATTTTTACCTCACAATTAAAAAAACTCACAAATGTGAGGTCCAACCTAGTCTTATATTCATGTCTGAACTCCTGTACGAATTGTACAGAGACATAAACAGTGGCGAACAGGAATCTCATTAACATCATTAAAATTGATCAAATTAACTACTGAGTAAAGATTTATGCAAGACATCTATGAAATAGCAGAATATTTTCCCTCATGTATCAGATACATGTCTTTTGTTGGATTTTTATAAGCTGATATATCTTAATAGACTACTTTTAATCTCGTTAAAAGCTCTCCAAATGGACCTGGCTTGCCAAACTGGCCCCCCTATGACCAGTCCAATAAGTATATAAATCTAGGATTACAGCAGACAGAGGAACAAGACCTGAAACGAGACAGAGTGGATTTCATTCAGAAGCTCAGTGAGCGTGGCACCTCCTGACGTGTGTTTCTCTAAAGACAACTAAAAGTTACATTATCAATAAACGTTTATAAAATCCCCCACTTGTGTCGTTGTGTGTTTTCTTCATTGATGGGGTAGCATAACTGTTCACTGACCGCGCAGTGAGAGGTTGATGGGAAAGACCGATCGAAGTCGTGACATCTGAGAAAAGCGCAGCGAGCAAGAGCATCACGTGCCTGATTTTGACTAATCCTGTCTGGGTCCCTCCCACGACTGTCAAAAATCAAACGATCTGCTCTGCGAGTAGGAGCTTAAACGCAAACAGAAAGGGTGCAGAGTATGGAAAAGAAACAGTGCCAATTCGAAATGTAATCGCTACTAGGCAAAAATGGAAATGCAATCCACAAAATGCATTGCTTTTCCATACAAACATGCAGAATACGTGCCACAATGAAATGCAAAAGCACTATTACATTACGTTTCAATGCACTTTATCTCTTTATTGAAAAACAATACACAATAATTACCATTCAAAACCAAAACGCTGAATTTGTGCCAGAATTGAATATAATACAGCTCGAAATGTAATCACGGCACCGAGGTATTGCTTTTCACCGTACGGTATTTCTGACATAAATGTCTCCTTTAAATGTAATGATCACGAGATTGATTTAAACACTGATGTGATGAAAACATGCCACAATGAAAAGTAAAAGCTCCAGTGTGTGTGGATTTGTATTTAAAGAAAGAAACGCTGAATTCGTGCCAGAAGCCACCTTGAAATGCAATCGACTGAACGTCATTGTATTCCACTGTGTCTCTGCAAAGCTGTGTTTGTGCCAGAATGAAATCTAATCACTGTCCAATAGGAACGCTCGCCTGAATTTGGGGCGGGGCTTAGACTCCAGTCAGAAGCAATCGCTCGTAGTTGGACTTGAAAGCAGCAGAAATGTCTTCACGACAGAAATAAAATAGGAAATAAACAGTCTAATTGGACAAATTGAGGCTGGTGCAGTTATAGATGACTGTGCTTAACTTAATTAAGCTGAAGGTGCTGGACAATATTGAAAACGGACCTTGAAAGTGTCGTACATGTGCTTGAATTCCACCTTGTAAAGGTGGATGAACCCTGCAAACAGAGCTGAAGTGTGGACCGTCACCTCGACCCGCCACAGCGGAGCCCCCGCGATTGCTACCCGTATTTTCCAGATTATAAACCGCTACTTATTCCCTCACACTTTGAACCATGCGACTTATAATGAGGTGTGGCTTTTCTGCAGATGTTTCTTCACCCGTCAGGGGTGGAACAGAAAGTTAATCAGGTGGTAGGACAAAGTGGTAAATCAAAGAAGAAAGTGCTCATTTTCATTTAACTCATGCAAACAGCAGGCACGACGGAGAATTTTTTTCAAACGAACTTGTTGTGTCGAATTCTGACACCCCTAGTTTGCACACGCATAAAAACACTACAGATGATATTCCGGAGTTACAGTGATTTTAACTTAGTTCATTGAGCACTCTAGTTTTGTCCTAACTAGATATTTAGACATAATACTGCTGTAATACTGCAAAGTCGTGGTCAGAGGTGAACTTCGTATAGCCAGTGTGTATTTTATTTAACACCCTTGAGCAGTGGCGTGCACACATAGACATCAGGTGGTGCTAAAGCACCACCAACTCTGTCCTTTATCAACGAAAGTGCCCTTTTGAAACTTCGTTTTTTAATAATAATAATAATTATTATTATTATTATTATCATCATTTTACTGAGGTCGGTTTGAAATGATCTTTTGAAAACCTGAGCGATTAAAAAAATGCCCTAAAATGAGCCACCACCTCGCACACACCCGACCTCTCTCTTCCTTTAACACCAGATGCGCTGCAGCTGCAGTTCAGTTCAAGGAAGCGTCTTCAGCACAACACGCACGCTCACAGATAGACTTCGGCTGTTTCTCAATTCAGGGGCTGCAGCCCACGAAGTGCGCATTTGTAGGCCGGTTACGTCACTGCGCCGCGACGAGGCTGTCCCAATTCGTGGACTCCTTCTTATGCGGCCGACGAATGTAGCCTTCAAAACCCCGAAAACGAAGGATGCATCTGAGTATCCTTCGCGTCCCACCATATCCCAGGATTCATTGCTCTATGAACAATAAACAGGCGGAGTCTAGTGTACGGGCCGAAGAATTCGTTTTTAAATGTCGGTATTTTTTAAATATGGACATTTATACTGCAATGAGATGCTAAAAAACATGCCAGTTATTAATGATATTGCAGGTAAACATGTGCTTTGAGTATTTACTAAACGTTTATACATAAAAGTAACGTAAAAGTAACGTTTATAAAAATACATTGAATTTTGTTATGAAGTTATACTTCCCGTCAAACGTGAATACATGTTCAACGCATTTTCTTTTAGGCATTTGTGGGTGATGTGATATTTGTCGGACAGCTCGCTAACACGTATGTAACGTATGAAACGGGGCAGAGCGTGGTCACGCAAACATACGTCTTGCGAAGACTAGACTGTCTCATTTAACAGCCGTGAGATGCAGCCTACCCTGCCTTCGAAGTGTGTGGCCACCGTGGGCTGCGGTCTACGCGGTCTACGTAGGCTGCAGCCCCTGAATTGAGAAACAGCCCTCGGCTGAAAAAAGGGCCCAAGTGTGACCGGTGTGTTTCTGCGTTGTGTAAAAATTATCCGCCACATGCAATCTTTGTAGGCGATCTTCTTTTTATTCGATCAGCCACTCCTGTTAATACACAACAAGTGCATTGAACAATGCTGACAAACTCACTCCAGCACTCTCTCCCACGATATTAAAATGAAAAAGGGCCCGCGCGCGCAACGCGCATGCCTTGCTGCACATACCTGTTAATACACAACAAGTGCATTGAACAATGCTGACAAACTCACTCCAGCACTCTAAAAACATAATAGAAGAAAAGTGAGTGAAGCACAAATAACAGATTTGTAAAACATTTCCCCATCACCACCATAACTGAAATAAAATGGGTGGATAACAAATAGTGACATCAAGTCAATACACATCAAGTCAAATCGTACCGTTTGCCCTCTAAAGCTGGGCGTACACTGTACGATATTTTAAATCGTGTATTCAGCTCCAACTCAAACTGTACGACTAAATCGCAGGGTTTAAAAGTTCACAGCTCACGATTCATATACTCACACTATACGACCCGACGCTCTCATGCGATCTCACGAAGAGCGATTTGAATTTCAAACATGTTTGATATTCTTGCGACGCTGCGATTTCTGATTGGGAGTTGGTCGTTAGGTGTGAATCGCTCCTCGTTTACCTGTGTAAACTATACGATGCACGACACGCGATTGAGCCGAAACTCGGCCCGATCGCAAAAATAGTCGCACGAGTGAAAAATCGGCTGAAAATGGGCCAAAGATCGCAGTGTACGCCCAGCTTAAGCCCAACGTGAAATCATTTTCTTGTGCTGTAAAATGTCTCATACAGCACCAAACTACTAAGCATTTTTAGCCGACTGGTCACTTGATAAACTAGTCGCACTAGCGCAAATCAGTGATAGATAACGTGAGGACGACCACATACAAATAATTAAGGTAGAGTTTGCAAATCTATGTGTTAAGCTGAACGTTTTCTGTTGTATAGGTTTTGTTAGGCAACATAAATTAACACATTCGTTTGTGAAAGAAGAAACGGGAAGTTCCCCAATACCTGTGAAAAATGCCCATCTGCATTCGTGTAATGAAAACACTCAGTAGCCTATAACTCCTTCTCGTACTTTTTGGTCTTTTTACTGTCTTAATTGTAGGCCTATATTATAGATTTACTAATTGGAAAATATATGCAACAAGGCCTGCAGACAGTGGAGGGTAAACAGAAGTTAACTGAAGGACTTAAAAATGACTGTATATATTGGATATGGATTTTATCAGTTGGTGGTGTGACTTTTTTTCCATTGAAAACTCACGTTTAGAGAATGTTACAAATAAAAGTCAAATTTCATTCAACATGTGCTTGTAATGTTTTAAATAATGAAGTGTTCCACGTGCGCTAAAAAGTGCACGTGGAAATGGTTCAGAGGGGCAAGTTGAGTTTTGAGGTTTGCCTGGCCCAGGACCTTACAGGCATACAGCAGGCCTCTGAGCTTGCCCCTCTGAACCATTTCACCTGTGCGCTTTACTCAATATGCCATGTTTCCTGTTAGATTTGAGGCATAAAATGATGTCGGGCCAGGCCAAAATGAGGTTTCTCTTACAGATAGTAACCGTTTACGTATGATGCATGTGTTGCTTGTCTGGCCCGACGCATTATAGGCATACAGCAGGCCTCTGAATTTGCCCCTCTGAATCATTTCAGTGCGCTTTCTGTGCGCTTACCTACTCAATATGCTGTGTTTCCAGATATATTTGAGGTATAAAATGATGTTGGATCAAGCTAAAATCAGGTTCCTCTCCAATTTCTCTGGTCCACCATCAATAAGGCCTTCAATAAGAAACCATATAGATACCATAGAAACCATTTTAAATAAGGAATGCTTTCATTATATTTTTATTTTTTTTCTACATTCACAAAATCAGTATCGGAAACAATAACCTCTTAAATGTATGCTCCTATGCTCGTTTGTTTAATCTATCTCTTTTAAACAAAGCGCGCAGCAAACACGCATCGTGAACACAACCTTTTTGAATAAGGAACCAACTTCAGCCGCCGAATAAGGAGCTGCGAATAAGTAACCAAACGAATCTCAAACTGCGAAAATTGTGGAGTGTAGTGGAGTGTAGTGGAGTGTTGTGTACGATAAGCTCATCTCGGCAACGCGATCGCCAGAGCCGGAGTGGCTAATCGGGAGATTCGGGAGGATTCCCGATGGGCCGGCTCATGTCAGTCTCTAGTTTGGGCCGATTGGGGGGGGGGGGAATAATTTTGGGCCGGATTTGGGCATGAAACTCCCGGGCTGAAAAAGTGTCCCCCTGGCGATCGCTCTCTCACGCTGTACGCACGAGAACATTGTTCGTTTTTTTTATACTGTATTTATGCGTAAAAATTAAAGTGTATCTAAATCTAGGTTCACGCTTAAAAACAAAAGCTGCTTTACGACGGACATTTCAGTCTCTAAACCCATCGTTAAGCGGGGACTCATTGTACATTTAACTGAACTGATCAGTTTCTGAACAGTGCCTGACAATTCAGAGTTCATGCCTGTAAGGTCTTTTGGCCGGTGTTGTGTTGAATTCGTTTATCCGCGCATAAAGACGCTACAGATTATATTGTCGATTTATGTTTCTATGCATAAATAAGAGATAGACTTTAATTATCCATCACAGCAAACGGCACGGAATTATCTATGTCCAAAGCCACACTGGCTCAAGGATGTTAATTATTTTAAATAAAATACACACTGGCTATACGAAGTTCACCTCTGACCACGACTTTGCAGTATTACAGCAGCATTATGTCTAAACAGAGCCGGCCCTGACCAATGTGGTGCCCTAGGCGAGATTTTGGTTGGCGCCCCCTGTATCATCAATCATCGGGTTGATTGTGTCACTATTAAAGAAACAAATAAAAAGCAAATGACTTAAATATTACCATATAACAAGCAATAAATATAAAGGTGTTGCACAAAAAATATTTTAAAATTATTTTACATAACGTAGTGCAGAGAACAACTTTTAAATATTAATAATAAAAAAAATAAATTAAAAACAACAACTACCACCAGTGCAAATCAGGGCAATTTGCCTACTGCAACATTATTATTTCAAAAGTGCATCCGCAATATTAATATATATTTATTTTAAGCTAAGCTAATCATAACACCTACTAGGATTGGGCAGTATGATGAGAGTGGCGGTTTTCACTAAGATTATACAGAGGGGAAAAAGCCACAATGACGATTGAGTGTTAGTTGTGAGTCAAGCGAGCTGGTTTCAAAGAAAAACACAACAGCTACAGATTGGCAACATTTTGGATTTGTTTCAAATAGGCCCTTTTCACACTTCCGCATTTTTTCTTCCGGAAGCTCTCGTTGCAGGGTAAAGTTACTTCCGTTACACATTAAACAATGGCAGAGTCCAATAACAAGAGCTTTTGCAGTGCACCAGGGTGCTCGATCTCGAAGCAAAAACAGTCGTATCTCAGTTTCTATGGTTTTCCGGCTGACGACGAGCAGAAAAGAAAATGGGTTTGTGCAATTAGGAGGGATGAAGGGGAAAACTTTGTGATACGAGCATCTTTGTGTGTAGCCAGCATTTCACTGCTGCAGACTACATAGCAGGAAGCTCGCGGCTAAAAGTTGGTGCTGTTCCCCGTTACTGTTCCCAGTACTGTTACTGTTCCCAGCCGGTTTCAGTGGAACAGTTGCTGTCCGCGTTTGAAAGATCAAGCTCTCGTCTGGGAGTACACGTACGTCCGCTAGCATCTAGCTGTTACCCGCTAGCATCTAGCCCCGGTTCGCTAGCTTCTAGCCCCGGTCCGATAGCATCTAGCCCCGGTCCGCTAGCTTTTAGCTCCGGTCCGCTAGCTTTTAGCTCCGGTCCGCTAGCTTTTAGCTCCGGTTCGCTAGCTTCTAGCCGTCATCCGATAGCTTCTAGCTCCGGTTCGCTAGCTTCTAGCCGTCATCCGATAGCTTCTAGCCCCGGTTCGCTAGCTTCTAGCCCCGGTTCGCTAGCTTCTAGCCCCGGTTCGCTAGCTTCTAGCCGTGATCCGATAGCATCTAGCGCCGGTTCGCTAGCATCTAGCCCCGGTTCGCTAGCTTCTAGCCGTGATCCGATAGCTTCTAGCCCCGATCCGATAGCTTCTAGCCCCGGTTCGCTAGCTTCTAGCCGTGATCCGATAGCATCTAGCTAGAAAAGAGCAAGCTCTCGGCTGGCAGTACACCACGACATCTACTAGTCGAGAGTTTGCTCTTTCAAATGCGGACAGCAACTGTTCCACTGAAACGGCTCTGAAACTAGTTGTGATCCGCTAGCATCCAGCTCTGCTCGGTAGCATCCAGCTCTGACCATCACTTTGCTGTCGACTATATTGGACACTGAATAAACAATAACACGTAATAACTTGGTGTGTGTCATGAACTTTATTGATACTGATGTAAACCAAACAATCAATAGCTGACGTCCCTTGGCTTGCTAAAGCTGGACGTACACTGTACGATATTTTAAATCATGTGCTTAGCTCCAGCTCAAACTACGACTAAATCGCAGGGAGAGTCCGCTCGTGGAGCTGCTTCAACAGTGCGATACTCTCACGAGGAGCGATTTGAATTTCAAACATGTTTGATATTCTTGCGACGCTGCGATTTCTGATCGGGCGTTGGTCGTGAGGTGTGAATCGCTCCTCGTTTACCTGTGTAAACTATACGATGCACGACACGCAATTGAGCCGAAACTCAGCCCGATCGCAAAAATAGTCGCACAAGTGAAAAATCGGCTGAAAATGGGCCAAAAATCGCACAGTGTACGCCCAGCTTAACCTAGCTAGATATTGTTAACTAAAGCTGTCAGTATCATTTGTAATATTATAATATATATCATAATAATATAGACTGTTTTACCACTCCGTAGGATGACTAATGGAACCAGCTATACCTTAAATAATAGTTACCTAGCTAGTGCTAGCTGGTGTTAGCTTACCCTGGTATAAGTGAATAAATTATTCTACAAACAATTTGTAGCCTCTATTTAACTTGGAACCGTTCGTTGTTGAATGTTCTCCAACGATACTGGAAACATATTTAAAATTCAGTCTCGGCAGCGACGACAGGGATGAAGTAAACACACGCTCCATGCTGAGGTGAATTGACAACAACTATCTTCTGCGAGTACCGGAACTTGTTTTACCCGGCGGTGACGTATTTCCGTTTTGTTGTGAAAAGGGCCTATAAAAATGAGAGACCATTGGAGCACGCCCCCACGATTCTAATTCGATAATATGATTGGTTGATAAAACTGCCAATCTATAATAAAAGCTCTCAATGTAAAAGGGCCTTTCTCTCTTTTACCTAGAAACAACGGTGTGAAATATTCTGATTGGTTGATTTTTTATTTCACCGCTGAGGTTTTTTTCAAGCACAAGTACGAAAAGTGGATTTGAAAGCCGATTTATAGGAAAAATACAAATTATTGGTGAAGCGTTATTAACATATATTACATATAATAGATAAAGCATCCTTTTTAAGATCAATTAACCTTCAGAGAAGGCGTTGAAGTCCCTGACGGTTCGCCAATGGTTTCGTGTTAATTCACCACATATTACCATTATATTACCTGTTTTTTGCCGCCTTTCTTCCTCCACTTTTCTCATTTTTCTACCCTGGGCACCAGAGGACTTGTAACGTTTCACGGGGCGGGGAGATAGCAGGAGTGACGCAAGTGCAAGATCGATAGTTTAATAATATAAACAAGGAACAGACTAGACAGAAAAGACTAACAGGTACACGAAAACCAGCGTAACAGAACGACAAACAACAAGACGGCAAAACCGAACCACAACACAACAAAACCACTCTAGACTTAATACAAGACTAAAACACTCGTAACTATAAGACAAAACAAAACCCACAGAGGACTGATCTAACGTAAAGTGTTTGGTTACAGACAATAACATAACACAAGGACACCACCGACTATACTGAACAACAATACAGAGGAGAAAACTACTAAAAATACAAAGAGACCGAACGGGAAACTAAAACAGACACAGAGGACACGTACGGCAGGCAAAACAGAGCGAGGGCAAGGAAGACAGAGGAAAGCACTTACTAACAATGACCGACACGGAGGACTGAAACAGAAGGGAAGATATACACTGAACAGGGGAGTGAAACGAGGTTCAGGTGTGGCCACTAACGACGGGGCGGAGCAGACAGCACAGAACCGGGGAACTAGGCGGGACCAGGGAAGAGGGTGGAGCTGGACGTGACATAACCCCCCCTCAAGGCGTGCAACTCCGGGGCACGCCAACCAGGGAGGGCCGGACAGACGTAGGGGACAGAGACACCACGACACAGAGGGAAACGAGAGGGCGAGGCCGGGGCGGGGACAACAGACACGGGGTAGGACGGACACAATGGCCCGGACCCCGGACGTATGGGAGGACCGGGACAAGGAATGGGCGGCGACGTGGGAACGGGGCCAGACGGCACAGGACAGGGGGCCGACACAGGAGGCGGGACCAAAGGGGCTGGACAAGACGAGGTCAAGGGCACAGGACTGGATACCAGGGAAGACTGGGACGCAGGGGCAAACAGGCGGAGGACTACGGAGACGGGGACGGGAACAAAGTGGGTGACGATTTGGGGAACAGAGACAGGAACAGGGACATGGAGGACACTACCACGAACGGACACAGGGACAGGCACGCGGACACGGACAGACACGCACACAGGAACGGGGACCAACAGGAAACCAGGGAGGGGACAGGGCAAAAAAGGGAACATAGGCAGACGTAAAACAGGAACAGAAAGAGGGTCAATGTCCGAACAGTTCGGCAAGGGGTCATCCCCAGACCCGCAGGCGGGCAAGGTAGCCTCTGCGGGGGCACTCGCAGACAGAGGAGCGTCCAGGGGTGCCGACGAAGCCGGAGGAGGGTCCAGGGGAACAGGTAAGTCCGGCTGAGGGACAGCGAAGACCGGGGACCTCGGCGGAGGGGTCGCAGAGGCCGGCTGACGGCCTGCAGGGACCGGCCGAGTCTGTTGGCCTGCAGCGGGAACAGGCGGGGTCCGCTGACGGGCAGCGGGAACAGGCGGGGCCCGCTGGCGGGTAGCGGGAACAGGCGGGGCCCGCTGGCGGGGAACGGGAACAGGCGGGGTCCGCTGGCGGGGAACGGGAACAGGCGGGGTCCGCTGGCGGGGAGCGGGAACAGGCGGGGTCCGCTGGCGGGGAGCGGGAACAGGCGGCGTCGCCGTGAAGACATCATCGGCGGGCGTGGCAGCCGGAGCGACGTCATCGGCGGGCGTGGCAGCCGGAGCGACGTCATCGGCGGGCGTGGCAGCCGGAGCGACGTCATCGGCGGGCGTGACCGCCGGAGCGACGTCATCGGCGGGCGTGACCGCCGGAGCGACGTCATCGGCGGGCGTGACCACCGGGCCGACGTCATCGGGTGGCCCGGTCATCGCACAGGCGTCATCAGGGGGCGGAGCCTCCGGGCCGACGTCATCAGGGGGCGGAGCCTCCGGGCCGACGTCATCAGGGGGCGGAGCCTCCGGTCCGACGTCATCAGGGGGCGGAGCCCCCGGGTCGACGTCATCTGGGGGCGCGGCCACCGGAACAGAGTCCTCAGGGGGTGGAGCTGCGGAACAGAAGCCATCCGAGGGCGGAACCTCGGGATCGACATCGCCAGGGGGCGGAGCAGCTGAGCCGACATCGTCGTCATGGGGCAGAGCTGGGCTTGGGAGAGTCACGGCAGGAGTGCTGTCAGAGGGCGTGGAGACCTGGGCACAGCCCCCCCTAAAAAATGTTTGGGGTAGTACTACAGGGCTCTCCCTGGGCTGTGGAGAGACCTGGGTAGTAGCCCCAGCAAACCTGGCTCTCATAAGTTCAGTAAACCCAGCCACTGTCCAGGCTTCCTCCTGACGGTTCGTCAGGATTATGTCCGCCCATTGCAAAGCCCTTCCTTTTAAGAGTGATCTAAAAAACAGAACTAACACAGTCTCTGGAGGAGGTGGACAGGTGAGTAACTGATAGTATGTATTGCATTGCAAAAAGAAACTGTCAGCGGTGACCGCTTCCCCGTCGTATTCCTCCGGACAGCTGGCTAGCGATGGAAGCGCAACGGGTTTACCTTTTGAGTCCCTCACGAGACACGACTGCAGGTCATCCAAGCGGGTATAATCTTCTTGCTGCGTCTTTTGAAACTGGTCGGTCATTATGTAACGTTTCACGGGGCGGGGAGATAGCAGGAGTGACGCAAGTGCAAGATCGATAGTTTAATAATATAAACAAGGAACAGACTAGACAGAAAAGACTAACAGGTACACGAAAACCAGCGTAACAGAACGACAAACAACAAGACGGCAAAACCGAACCACAACACAACAAAACCACTCTAGACTTAATACAAGACTAAAACACTCGTAACTATAAGACAAAACAAAACCCACAGAGGACTGATCTAACGTAAAGTGTTTGGTTACAGACAATAACATAACACAAGGACACCACCGACTATACTGAACAACAATACAGAGGAGAAAACTACTAAAAATACAAAGAGACCGAACGGGAAACTAAAACAGACACAGAGGACACGTACGGCAGGCAAAACAGAGCGAGGGCAAGGAAGACAGAGGAAAGCACTTACTAACAATGACCGACACGGAGGACTGAAACAGAAGGGAAGATATACACTGAACAGGGGAGTGAAACGAGGTTCAGGTGTGGCCACTAACGACGGGGCGGAGCAGACAGCACAGAACCGGGGAACTAGGCGGGACCAGGGAAGAGGGTGGAGCTGGACGTGACAGGACTTCTGCCTTTTTGACATCTTTACAGGGAGATGTCACTCACTCTGTGGTGTACAGAGAAACAGTAACGAGGTGCGCAGAGCGCGCGGGGGAGGGCGGGTTGGCGCGCGGGTGATAGGTGTCGTTTGTTGTTATTGGACAAATTAATAATTCTTATAATATTATTAAACAATGAAATTATGAGTATGTGGACTTTGCTTGTTTTCAAATTTATTAATTGTTCATTTGTTTAAAAAAAAAAAAAAACCGCATGCACGCGAGCGCCCCCCTGGACAGCCGGCGCCCCTAGCATTTGCCTATATCGCCTAATGGAAGGGCCGGCCCTGTGTCTAAATATCTAGTTAGGACAAAACTAGAGTGCTCAATGAACCAAGTTAAAATCACTGTAACTCTGGAACACTGGAATATCATCTGTAGCGTTTTTATGCGTGTGCAAACGAGGGGAGTCGGAATTCGGCACAACACGTTCATTTGAAAAAAATTCTCTGTTGTGCCTGCTGCTTGCACAAGTTAAATGAAAAAGAGCACTTTCTTCTTTGATTTACAACTTTGTCCTACCACCTGATTAACTTTCTGTTTCACCCCTGACGGGTGAAGAAACATCTACAGAAAAGCCACACCTCATTATAAGTCGCATGGTTCAAAGCATGAGGGAATAAGTAGCGGTTTCTAATCTGGAAAATACGGGTAGCAATCGCGGGGGCTCCGCTGTGGCGTGTTGAGGTCGTGCCGCTCTTTGCCCTGCGCTGTTTGCAGGGTTCATCCACCTTTACAAGGTGGAATTCAAGCACATGTATGGCACTTTCAAGGTCCATTTTCAATATTGTCCAGCACCTTCAGCTTAATTAAGTTAAGCACGTAGTCGTCTGTAACTGCACCATCCTCAATTTGTCCAATTAGACTGTTTATTTCCTCTTTTATTCTGTCGTGAAAAGACATTTCTGCTGCTTTCAAGTTCAACTACGAGCGACTGCTTCTGACTGGAGTCTAAGCCCCGCCCCAAATTCAGGCGAGCGTTCCTATTGGACAGTGATTAGATTTCATTCTGGCACGAATACAGCTTCGCAGAGACACACAGTGGAATACAATGACGTTCAGTCGATTGCATTTCAAGGTGGCTTCTGACGAGAAGGGTCTGGCTGCAGATCTCCAGTGGGAGTCTCGCAGCAATCTGGGACTCACCTCACGTGTGGGGACCATTGACTGTATATATAATGGACGGTACGTCACCGTTGACTCCCATTGTGAGTTTTTGAAGCCACCAAGATGGCCGCACGGACGCTGCCATCTTGAAAATTGGAGCCAGAACATGCGCATTAGAACCGGTAGGCAGGACAGTTTCTCCGCCAGAGACCGTATCTCCACCCCGACGTTCGTTAGGATACGCCCACCAGTATAGAAACGTTTGACGTTTTACAAAATAAACAAAGGTAAAAGGTTTAAATACTGCTGTCGAGAGTTTTGCTGTTGAGCGCGTTGACGTTTGATATTAGATGTCAACCAACGCAGCTATTACCTGTCAATCACCTTATCGCCACACCCCTTTAAATAACGCTTAATAACTTCTATAACATCTGTTTATCGTAGAGAAAAACACCGGGAGAGATACTAACGCAATGGGGTCTTATAAAATTGACAAAATATAATTGCTCAAAAATCTTATTTTACGTGTAATAAAAATTCAAAGTTTGTCGTCCGGCCCGTTCACTAACATGGGAATGGGCGGGGTTAAAAGTTGTACTGCAGCCAGCCACTAGAGGGCAGCTGACTCACGGAGGCTTCACTTTTCACTCGCGTCGTCCAGTCCACTTATATATACAGTCAATGGTGGGGACAGAAATGACGTTCACACTACGTATGCGTGTAAGCATAGGTGTGCGCTTCTCCTAGTGAGAAGAGGTCGCTTGGATACGCGATATTGTATGTTGTACTCAAAACGAGTGACATATCTTGTGTATGTTTAATAAAGAAGTGTTTTGCTAACTATCCGCTACTACTGCAGTATGTGAATAGCATGTTTTGTTAGTAAATCGCGAAATCGCGTCTAACGATGGCTGTCAATATGAATTAGCTTTAGCACGATTAGCAGCTGCTGTGCTTAAAAGTGTTTTTTTCTCTAAAGAACCAGTTATTTCTACATGGAGAAAGCAAGCATCTAAAGTGTATATATATATATATATATATATATATATATATATATATATATATATATATATATATATATATATATACACACACACACATTATATCGTAGCCGTAATTGCAGGTCATAACTGCTTGCTTTGTCGAATTTAACAGTTAAATAGCTATAGATGTATAAAGAATGAATAAGTAAGTAAGTAAGTAAGTAATCTTTATTTATATAGCACTTTTCTAGAGCAGCTCACAAAGTGCTTTACAGACAAGAAGATCAATAAAAAAACAAAATAAAAATGTAATAAAAGTAATCAAAACACAGGCGAATCAATGTAGCAGCTGTCAAAATAAATATTCATATTCTGCAAAAAGCAAGAGAGTAAAAGTGAGTCTTTAAACGTTTCTTAAAAACATGAACTGATGTTGACAGTCTGATGTCAGTAGGGAGATCATTCCATAATCATTCCATAATCTGGGAGCATAAGCTGCTGAATAAGACTGCCTCAATCTTTACTGTTAAATTGAAAATCTTCACAATAACGAAGATTTTGAAGCCCTGCACCATTATTTTAGTTAAAAAGAGGCTGAATAAATAGATAACTTGAGTTTTGTGTTTCTGTGGTAACAATGAAAATGTCTTTCCCCTAGGAGATTATATCAGTACATTGTATATCAGTATATTGTTTCTCCATTGAAAAAATCCAGGATAATAGAAGTTACACTTACGTATGATTTGGCAATTTCCTTTATGAGCTCAAAACAGCAATTTCCAATCTGAAAAAGAAAAAAAAATGTGCAAACAAAGTACAAAAATATATATATAGACTGTTGTAAACGTTCAGTTGAGTCTACTCACGGTGGACTCCATGTCTTGGGACAAGCCTAAGGTCAGAAAGTCTCCCCTTGTCAAACAGGTTTTTCCAACCCTGACTATGAGCTTATTTGCTGGCCTTTCAGTGTCCAGGACATAGGACAGCTGGACACAAAAACATGTATTAGTTCATGTTTGCAACCTCTGTTTCGGTTATTAACAAGATAAAGTTAAATTTACCCATACCAGTTTCTCTTGACTTGGGTGATTTCCCAGTGTCCAGGCTTTTATGTTGCCAAATTTTGTGAGTGCTTCACACTGCAATCCACACTGGACATTTTCTGATGGTGCAGCAACATAATTAATCACAATGTTCATAAGAACACATTAAAAATATAAAAAGAAAACTAATTCAGCAAAAAAATACTATTGCATACCCATGTCAGACGAAGACCAAAAAGAGCTTTCCTGCAGCAAATCAGTGGAGCAATGACCAATAGATGACAGAAAGGTCTCATCTGTCAAGAGACAAAAATATAGATATAGTAGCACTTTATATCACATGCTGACACATTTCTTTCCACTGTATAATATAAACAATTTTGTACTCACTCAACACAGCTTGTTCTACTTCATTCAGGACAATGTTGTTCATGTGGTGGACTTTAAGGCCTTTTTGCAGTTGCTGCTCCAAAAGTTGCTTGTTTGTACCAGTGTTTCGATGGTGAATTATGTTCCTCATCATAAAAATGTGTGTTGATGGTGCCTTGTTGTTTAGAAAATAGTTGTTTCTCTTCATGACTCCAAAAAGCTGCTCAACCACCTGACTGTTTAGCCATCCCTGCAGTTCTGGTACGAAGTTAATCCTTCTCAGTATATCCCGTTGATCCTTGGTGTTGGTTTCATGAAATTTATCATACAGAGCAAAATGGCAGGAGGATCCAGTTGTAGGATGGCTTTCAGGGTTTGGATTCACTTTCTTTTCAAGTAACCATGACAGGGATACTTCGAGTTTTCCTTTTTGAGCTGTTGTGATATTCTCAGGGGTACATTCTGCCAGTCTCCCTTCGTTTGGCTGAAAGGGCATTATATCAGGAAACCGCAAGTTGGTGTGAGTGGTGAGACCACGGGCAAAGTCATACACTGATATATTAGGAAGGTGCTTCCATGACATGAGAAGATCAGCAAAGTCCCGAGGAAACTGCCCTCAAATTGAATTTTAGGCTGTATACAATGCCATGGGGGCATGCAATAACAGCCCAGCCACCTATAAAAATATAACAAAAATAATGACAACATATTATAATTTTTTTATATATCCCTCTATAAATAAATAAATAAATAAAACAGTTACCAGAGGCACCCCAAATTTTCTGGAAGACTTTGTCATAGGTGTGTCTATTTTTCATTTCATGACGGAGTCTCAAAATAAGGTCTTGATCCTTTCGTATCAACCTTGCATGCTTTACACAGCTTTCGGACAATGCCAACCTTTAACAAATGAAACGTTAATCCAAAATTAAGTACATTATGTATTTTGACATTGTTGCACACTTAAAAATAAAATTTAAAAAATGGAAAAATACCTTCTGTTTTCTCAATTCATCCACAAGCCTCTCCTCAGTTACCATAACCAATTCACTTTCTGCTGTGGATTTGGCAGAGGACAGTTTCTGGTATTCAGTGTTCAGTACTTTGTCAGACTTCCTTGTATGTCTTCCAATCCATGGAGCTCATCTATCAACACTAGGATGGACGGCTAGCAGATTTTTTGCACGGCCTACAAAAAAAGATTTGTTTTAGCACGGAGAACACATTTAAAACAAACAAGTAAAAGTGAAAATGCATTAAATGTCATTACTTTGTACAAAACCACGTGCAATCATTTCCAAACTAACTGAGTCCCAGAACTCTTCAATGTCGTGCTCTCCTTTAAACTGCTCAGGAGGATCCTTGATGTCACTTACTGCAACAAGAAAAAATATTACACAAGCTTGTTTTATTCATCTACATATTATTTTGTGTTCCAAGGTAACACTTCTTCTGTGCAAGTGGCATATCAGATAATGTGTAAGAGAACCAAATGAAGATTTAATTTTACCGGCCATGCTGAATACTCCTTTTTTGTGGAGGTCCATGATCATAACAGGTGGATAATAGCCACAGTTGATACATGAATATACATAATCATGGCTCGTCATGGCCTCAAACTGGCAGTATGCATGAAGAATGGTGTCCCTTGAAGGAAACTTTACTTCACGTAATCCTTCCAATGAATTTATGGCCCGTGAAACAGAAACATGATTCTAAAACAAGAAAGATGGCAGTGAAGTGCACATAAAATATAAATTAAAAGACACAAATACATCTCTCAGATTAAAAAGAAATACGACATGAACCTGCAAATTGTGTTGAAGGTAGATGCACAGCTCTAAAGTTAGAACAGTATGGTCATTAAAATTGTGCAGTCCTGCCTGCCACTCCTGATATCGGTATACCATGTGACACTGAGGGCATGTCCTAAAAAAGGTTGACACATCTAAAGAAGAATATGAAAAAAAAGAGAAATCATGATTAATTGACTCATCTGCATTTAAATAATTATTTAGATGTAAAACTTCACCTACTCTCAACGATTCCACCAAGGCCCACTATTCTGGCATGATCTGTAATCACTGTGGGTTTCTCCAAACAGGGATGTCCTGTGCAAAATATACATCTTGTTTCCACTGGAATTAGCTCTGTGGGATACTCAGACAGTGGTTTTGATCTCAAAAGTTCAGCTGGAAGGTGTGCTGGAATTTTCTTCTCTTTGTAAATGTACTGCACAACATGTTCCAAGTTGGTCTTGATTAGTGGATAGACTGATCCTGATGTTTCATGAGGGGAAGCTGCACTTGTACTCTTGAATAAGTCTTTTTTTGTTCGAAACAAATGCCATTTCCCAATGCTTTTGTGGATACATGAAACTCTTGGCTTGGCACATGGACAATGCCAAGTGTTAGTGTCTGTGTTATAGGTCACCATGACTCTGCCGAAACGACTGTAATGTTTTCTTTGTGGTTCACAAATAGATAGACAAATGTTTGTTGCAGATCCTCTACATTGTACTTTTACAGAAAAAGGAACATGAGCTTTTAGTGCTGCTTTTTGCCTATTCAGACATGAAATCTTCCTGGATTCACCAAATATCTTACATTGCACCATTTCTTCAAGAACATCTGCTTGAAGGACATCTTCAGCTGCAGTGTCAGTGCAGTACTCCAGTGAACGTATACGTTCACAATCACTAAATGTCAATCCACTTCTCCATGCCAAAAGTTGAAACTGCTTGCACACTTCTAATTCACATTCAACATTCTGCATTTTCCCCCATGTTTTCTTCTGTGCATGTATAGGCACTGAAAATTCATGTCTGGCTCTTTGGACTGCAGATATGCCATTAGTGGCATCGATGCAAACACTGTAAAGATGTGAGACCTTAGTAATGTCTTTTTTAGAGTCCCCATGGATTCTAGAAATGTGTGCAGGCAATTTTTTATGAAGCAGTTCTAAAGAGCAAAAAGGACACTGTACTTTTGGTGGCCTTTGTGCACTTAAGCTGGGCGACTCTGGAAAAGTGCTATTTTGTGCCAAATGTAGAGGTGGATGGGATTGATCTGATCTTGGTTCCAACAGTGGAGGAGGAGCGGAAACATGATGTGGTACAGTAGCTGGTGCTGGCATCTGTTTTACTGAAGATGGTGCCTCAGTCTTCATATAAAGATGAGTAGCAGAACGTGTCTTGCAGCAGGACTTAAGGTGAACAATCATACTCTCCCTTCTTATGATTGTCTTTGAACACTGTGGGCAGTGGAAATGCCCTTGGGGTCTGCAATCCAAATTGCATTTGCATATTTTGTATCCTACAAAAACAAGATAGAGATTAGCAAACACAGTGACAGATTATGTAATATCTGTGTAAATGAACATGGGAATGAGGTACCTTCGAAATCCAATGCATTTTTTATATGCACTTCAATGTGTCTTAACTAGTGGCGTTAACGGCGGTCGTTAATTTGATACTCTTATCGGGCGATATAAAAATTATCGCCGTTAATCTATTCTTAAAGTTGGGTTGGGAACTGGGTCAAAATGGGTAAGCAAACTATGATGACTTTCAACTTGATAGTTGAAACACAAAATCGCCAGGTTTGCTTCATGGAAAATTCATTTTTAGGAACGTAAAGCGTTACCGGAGCAGAGCTCGGAGGGGTCGTTTTCTGCAAGGTCCTAGCGCTAGATTCGTCGCTATTTAAATATTTCTTTTTAACCGTTAAAACTGCAGAGGACCAAAACTGACTTTTGAAAATTACGTCCGTGAGGTTAAATGTACTAAATGTTGGCTTACATTTCAAATATCATGTTTAGCTGAATAAACATGTTATTTAATGTACAGTATGTAGGCTTACAAATTCATGTTTAACTGAATAAACCGTTGAACATGAGTAGCCTACATTTTATTGAGCATGTTTTTTTTTCTTCAAGTATCAAAGTAGAACAGCTTCCTCAAGCAGTCATTGATGCATTTTGGAAACAGGAGATGAGCCCCTGGTCTAATGCACCCTCTGTATTAAGAAACCCTATCTCAAAAACGGACTTTTAGTAATTACTTGGGTAGCATGCATATGAGCCACTTTAATATAGATTAATCTAGATTAATTTCAAGATTTCAGTGAGATTAATCTAGATTAAAAAAATTAATCTATGCCCACCCCTAGTCTTAATGTCCTAGAGAGCCTAGAAGGTTTGAACATTCTGGTCGGACATAGAGGACAATTGTCACGTAGGGCTACACCCCCCCCCCCCCCCCCCCCCTCCTCCTAGCTGTCACTCCAATGTCTGTTCCTCGTGTTTTCTGTTATTCCGTGCCCCTAACCCCGCCTTGCTTGTTTGTTGCCCCGGTCTCTGTCTGTTCACCACGCCCGTGTCTTGATCCTTGTCAGCTGTGTCTTGTTAAGTCCTGTGTAAGTCCCTGTGTCTCCCATGTCTGTATCGGTCTTTTTGTTCAAACCTGTGCCTTGTCTATCCTGCTGTTCGTAAGTTTGCGCTTTTGTGTTATCCGTCTCCCGTGTGTTTTGCCTGTTCTCCCTTAGTTAGTTTGCCTTGTTGTTTCCCGTGCCCGTTGTCATGTCAGTGTATATTTCATGTATGGACTGCCTTCCCGATATGACCTGCGCCCGGTATTTCGACTCTGTCAATGGAATTTCCTTTAATAAATCTCGCTCTCCTCAGTGTTTGTGTCCGCCTCCCTGTTCTGCCCAGCGCAGATTATTACATAAAGACTGATCTTACAAGGACACAGCGAGGGAGCGAGACTCTGGTGAGTTTAATCGCTGCGATGAGATGTTGGCTGGTTCGGTCCAGTTCAACTCTCCGATATCGCAGCGCGAACGAACCAGAGACAGAAATTCTCCTGGCACTGTGGGAACACGGAAGTCTCGACGCGCACCAACGAAAGCTCAGTCACTTTCGGTTTCGACTGGCTTTCGCGTCGAGACTCCTGTTGAGCGCTACGTGTCTGCCCGGCTTGGTGATCACTATAGGGAGGAGAAACCTGTAGCACAAGTCGCGGGCAGACGGATTGAGTGCACTGACAAGCGTTTGCTTAACCCTCGGTTGGCTCTCACTGGCTTCTGCGAGCTCCCGACGTCTCGGAGGAGGCGGAGCCATCGCAGAGAGAGCCACCGAGGGGCTTGTGTGTCTGTGTACTCTTCCAGGCTCACCCAGGACCCTGAGGAAGGGGACCTACCGCCGCTGATCCCGCCAGCTACTCCTCACGACACCCCCAAGTATTTTTTGGGGTGGGAGTACTGGCCACGTCGGCATGGCGGTCACGCCCCCCAAGCACGTCGGTATGGCGGTCACCCCCCCCGAGGACGTTGGCTTGGTGGACACGCCCCCCGAGGACGTCGGCTTGGCGGCTCCGCCCCCCGAGGACGTCGGCTTGGCGGCTCCGCCCCCCGAGGACGTCGGCTTGGCGGCTCCGCCCCCCGAGGACGTCGGCTTGGCGGACACGCCCCCTGAGCGCATCTCCTCACCTCAGCGACCAGTTCCCGCTGCCCGTCGGCAGACCCCGCCAGTTCCTGTCCTCGCGACCCAGGAGGGGTCGTCCACGCCGGTTCCTGTCCCCGCTGCCCGTCGGCAGACCACGCCGGTTCCTGTTCCCGCTGCCCGCCAGCGGACCCTGCCTGTTCCCGCTGCCCGCCAGCGGACCCTGCCTGTTCCCGCTGCCCGCCAGCGGACCCTGCCTGTTCCCGCTGCCCGCCAGCGGACCCCGCCTGTTCCCGCTGCCCGCCAGCGGACCCCGCCTGTTCCCGCTGCCCGCCAGCGGACCCCGCCT
This sequence comes from Brachyhypopomus gauderio, assembly GCF_052324685.1. NCBI lineage: Eukaryota > Metazoa > Chordata > Actinopteri > Gymnotiformes > Hypopomidae > Brachyhypopomus > Brachyhypopomus gauderio. The sequence continues at coordinate 156,153 of NW_027506939.1, read as the reverse complement.
GTTCCCGCTGCCCGCCAGCGGTCCCCTCCTGTTCCCCCAGAGACTGTGCTGCCCTCTATTGGGCACGGACTTGGTGCCTCTTATGTTTCCTTGCCCGTGTTCCCCTTGCTCCCATGTCCTGTCCCTGGTTTTGTGTTGGTTCCCGTCCCCGTGGTTGTGTCCATCAAGGTCTGTGTTCCTGTTCCTGTGTCTGTTTCCTGTGGTGTCATCTCTGTCCCTGTCCCCATGTCTGTTCCCCAAGTCGTGACCCACTTCGTTCCTGTCCCGGTCTCCGTCGTCCAAGCCGTGTTTGCCTCAGTGTTTACCTCTGCCCTGTCCCCGCTCCAGTGTCTGTCCCCAGTCCTGTCCTGTCCTGCTCCCGTGCCTCGTCCTGGCCCTGTCCAGTTTCATTGTGTCCCCTGTCCTGCTATACCCCAGCCCAGCTCTTGGCCAGTCTCCACGTCTTCTGTCTTTGTCCCTGCCATGCCCGAGGTCCCGTGTCCTGTCCCTCTGGTCTGTCCTGTGTCTGCTGTCCCTTGCTGTGTACCGTAGTTCCCTGTCCTGTCCTGGTCAGTGTCCCTATCCTGTCTGCCCTTGCGTGCCCCGGAGTGGCACGCTTTGAGGGGGGGTACTGTCACGTAGGGCTACCCCCCCTCTCCTAGCTGTCACTCCAATGTCTGTTCCTCGTGTTTTCTGTTATTCCGTGCCCCTAACCCCGCCTTGCTTGTTTGTTGCCCCGGTCTCTGTCTGTTCACCACGCCCGTGTCTTGATCCTTGTCAGCTGTGTCTTGTTAAGTCCTGTGTATATTAGTCCCTGTGTCTCCCATGTCTGTATCGGTCTTTTTGTTCAAACCTGTGCCTTGTCTATCCTGCTGTTCGTAAGTTTGCGCTTTTGTGTTATCCGTCTCCCGTGTGTTTTGCCTGTTCTCCCTTAGTTAGTCTGCCTTGTTGTTTCCGGTGCCCGTTGTCATGCTAGTGTATATTTCATGTATGGACTGCCTTCCCGATATGACCTGCGCCCGGTATTTCGACTCTGTCAATGGAATTTCCTTTAATAAATCTCGCTCTCCTCAGCGTTTGTGTCCGCCTCCCTGTTCTGCCCAGCGCAGATCGTTACAACAATGAACATAACGGCAGCAACTCTGGCATGTCTCCAGCACTGGCAGGGATCCTGCCTTGAAAATCGATTTGTGCATCTATATAAAACAACAAGACAAAAACCATATAAACCAAATAAATAAATACATTTCTATTAACTTTACAACTGTTTATCACTGTTCTCATTTCTTATTTGCTGTCAAATCTGAAGGTTGCTTTTTATTAAAGAATTTCTGTAAACAGTACATTTATTAATTTATTTATTAAATTGATGTTTCAAACATCTCAAACCACTTTAAAATGTATAGCTTACAGTATTTAAATCTGCAATGTTTAAGGTGCAGTTCAACAGTAATAAATATGACAAATGGTGCTAAAGTAATGTCTTTAACTATGCATATTCCTGCTGAAAAATGCAGCTAAAGACTCCTGGTAGCTAGTAGATGGTCTACAATGGTCAAATCTGGCTGTTTAACTTGGTCATGTCCATTATTATGGAGGACCAAAAATGACATAAGTATAAATAAATAAATGCAGAATTGTGGAAATATATGAATAAAATTATATACAGATACACCAATAAATAAAAAAAAGCCAAAACACAGAATAAATAAATAAATATTAAGGGTGTTAATTGTTTGAAATAAAATACACACTGGCTATACTGGTTCACCTCTGACCACATGACCGCAGTATCTATTTAGGACAAAACGAGTTCTCAATGAACTAAGTTGATGAGGTATATATCATCATAATACCCTTGTGGTATAAAAAACTTTGTGCTCACACCGTCTACCCTTCTAACTACAAAGGTAGGTTCCTCGCCATTCTTCTCGTGCAGATTGAACCACGTGTTAGGATATTGCACCTCTGTGAGAGCTACCTCCCACTCACCAGACAACTCTATAGGTTTTAAGAAATGCGTCCCGTAGCACGAAATTCTGTTATCGGGATGTATGTCTTTCGAAGCGTTGCTTGGGAGAGTAACGAAGAATCCGCTTTCCTCCATGATTACGGAGTTATAATTTTATGCAAAAGTACAACGCCTCCTTATATATGTAAAACAATCTTATTCTGGTCCGGCGCTACATTGATAAACACTGTTAGCTTAGCCGGCTACATAGTTTCACAACGTAGTAAACAAAAAAGCCAACCTTATCTAAATTGTCGTGATTTTCCCACCCTGCATTAAGGCAATCTATGTTATTTATTTCCATAGTTACGCCTGTTATTTAGCTAACGTTCTTGATCTTGTATAACTTACCGTGACTCCACAGAAGAAAGCAAACTCTCGTGCGAAGCGTCCGAGCCGAGATTCTTTCTGTAAGCAGCGCACACCTATGCTTACGTATACACGCATACGTAGTGTGAACGTCATTTACGTCCCCACACGTGAGGTGAGTCCCAGATTGCTGCGAGCCTCCCACTGGAGGTCTGCAGCCAGACGCTATTGCTTCTGGCACAAATTCAGCGTTTCTTTAAATACAAATCCACACACACTGGAGCTTTTACTTTTCATTGTGGCATGTTTTCATCACATCAGTGTTTAAATCAATCTCGTGATCATTACATTTAAAGGAGACATTTATGTCTGAAATACCGTACGGTGAAAAGCAATACCTCTGTGCCGTGATTACATTTTGAGCTGTATTATATGCAATTCTGGCACAAATTCAGCGTTTTGGTTTTGAATGCAAATTCGTGTGTATTGTTTTTCAATAAAGAGATAAAGTGCATTGAAATGTAATGTAATAGTGCTTTTGCATTTCATTTTGGCACGTATTCTACATGTTTGTATGGAAAAGCAATGCATTTTGTGGATTGCATTTCCATTTTTGCCTAGTACTGATTACTTTTCCAATTGGCACTAAATCCTCTCCATATCTATGATTCAATGAGTTACTAGTTCGCTCTGGTGCCAACCACTGGCGATCGATCAATCGCGATATAATAATTAATTTGTGTCCAACAATTTACACTCGCCGCCGCCCCGCCCCCCCCAACCCTGATAATAATAATTTTAATAATAATTTTAATAATTTTACTTCGCCTCGCTCATATTTGCTTGCCTTCGCCTCCCTCATAGGAATGAATTGCGAAATCCGCTTCGCTTGGCCAAATTTGCGTGTATGTGTCCCCGGTGTTAACGTTTGATGTGGGAGTCTCCAGTGTTAAACTGGCGCTTAGCATCTCCACAGATTGCAATTTGGGTACTAGCACACTGCTTTGGATAAAAGCATCTATTAAATGTAGTGTATTTAAATGTGATATAATTAACCGGGGTATATACAGGGTTCCCACGGGTCCTTGAAATCCTTCAAAGTTTGTGAATCTGAAAAAATAAGTTCAAGGCCCTGGAAAGTTTTTGAAAACAGTCATAAAAGACAGCCGTCCTTGAAGGTCCTTGAATATTTTAGGGGGTTTGAAATTTCACATGGATGAAGACCGCAATCAAGGAATAATAGGGCACAGTTGGTAAGGAAGTCAATATTTAGAAAAGATTGCTATGAAAAACATTGTCATGATGTTTTAAATTTCTCATCCTTTTGTTGAAAAATATGATCTGATGTGATAGTTGTTATAAAGATTTTAAGAAAGTCTGCAAAGTGATTAATTTAGCATTGATTAAATTAATCAAAAATGTCATTTTATATTCCGAGTTGACTGTTTCGATGCCTGTGTTAAAAGTGAATGACTGTAACTTACTTGACTTCAAGTGTAATAACAAGATTATCACTGATGGTATGAGACAAAAGATATAATAGATATTCTTTCAAGAAACATCCTAATACAAATTAGAAAACCACAATGGCTTGTCAAATGGCCCATATTTTCTAAAGTAAAAGAGACTCATTTCAAAATAATAAATAAGATATATCCTGTAGCCATGTTTCTTGAAAGAAGATTCATGAAAAGGCACATGGATTCATGTGCCTTTTGTAAGTCAGAAGATGAATTCCAGGAGCATTTGTTTTTTCATGTCAATATTCACAAAGTTTTTGCATGGACACTAGAAACTGGATTAATCTCAAACTTAACATTCTTTCTTTTGATACCATTTTACTTTATGCAGAAAACTTAAGTTCAGATTTTTGATGCCATAAATGTAGTCGTACTTTTAGCAAAATACCACATTCACTAAGAGGAGTGGTTAAAAGCATTCTTTTCTCTTTATGAATGAATTAAATTCATATTACTCTTCATTAAGTAGATTTAAAAACTTGTGTAGCCGCTTTACATGAATGTCACCTTCTCACAGGTGCATTGTTAAATTGCAAGTCATGTTGAGTGTGAGTGTTTTCGTTGAATCAGCGCTTAATGTCATGCACAGAAAGTTTCAAGATGCCTGTCTTGAAATGACATTCAGTCTTTTGAATTTGCATTGTATTAACATTGTTTTTTGATAACATATTCAGGGATAACAGTAGGTAAATTCTGCCAGGTGAGGTCCTTGAATTTGAGGAAGTTGGTCCTGGAAAGTCATTTAAAGGTCCTTGAATTTTATGTTAACCAAGGTGTGGGAACCCTGTATATAAACCACCCTGTTGGTAGTACTCATCTAATGGCGAATTTACCTCGATGTGTTTTTTCAAGTTTGACGGCGAGTTCATAAATGACAGCGATGTGTTCTTCGGAATGCAGAGGAGGAATACGAATCATTTTTCTTTTCGAGGAATTCAAACAATTGGGCTATATAAGGCCAGGGGTGTTAGGGACAGCCATTTGTTGCAGCCATGTCAGATTCTCAGCCATTTAGCGTACAAATCTTAATCTCTTACTGAGCGCTGATTGGTTATAGTCTGTGACATGGTACACTTTGACCTTTCGGTATTTTATTAAGCGTTGATTTAAAAATGAAAAAGGAACAAGATGTTTCTAGGTTGTACGCACTACAAAGATCTAATTTCGTGAAAACAGCAGCTTGTTGGAGTGCCTCAAAAGCCGTGGCCATAAGGGGTAGCGGATGACGGTCTTTCGCGGTCACCTTGTTCAGTCCGCAATAATCAATGCACGGCCTTAACCCCCCGTCTTTTTTCCCCACAAAAAAGAAGCCTGCACTGGCAGGTGACGTAGAGGGCCGAATAAAACTTGCAGCGAGCGCCTCTCTTATATAGTCCTCCATAGCTCTGCGTTCCGGGGCGGCCAGTGAAAAGAGACGGCCCCTAGGTGGGCTAGCCCCGGGTAGCAGTTCTATAGCTATGTCATAAGCCCTGTGAGGAGGGAGGAAGCTGGCTTTTTGCTTGCTAAACACTTCACTGAGGTCATGGTATTCTGTGGGGACCTGAGACAGGTTCACAGGATCTGGGAGGTGGTCGTTAGTAGAGCCAAGGGGTTTCTTCAGGCATGACCGTTTCCCAATTCTTAATACTGCAGGAGAGCCAGTCAACCTCCGGGTTATGACGTTGCAACCAGGGAAACCCTAGGATAAGACGCATATGAGGGGCACTAATGACGTAAAAAGTAATATGTTCGGTATGCCCTCCTACGTTCATCTCTATCGGTATTGTCTGTCGGGCTATTCCTCTGGAACTCAAGGCACGTCCGTCAACGGCGGCAACAGCGAGAGGCCTGTCGAGGTCAACTAAAGGTATCCCCAACTCTTTCACAAGGGAGACATCAATGAAACTGGCAGCTGCGCCTGAATCAATGAAGGCCAACATGAGTTTCTTCTCCGACCCTCACCAGGACAGAGAAACATGGAAGTATAGTCTATTTCCAGGAGAACTTGAAACAGAACCCGCCAGAGCCCCCTACTAGCGGGGTAGCCCCTTTTATCTGTAGTATAGGGCACCCGGTGCGTTGGTGACCCTTTCCACCACAGTACAGACACCTGCCCTCGTGGAGGCGCGCCTGTCTTTCCTGTTGAGACAGGAGTGAATGTCCTAACTGCACAGGTTGTGGATCAGTGTTAGCTACATGCAAGTCAGAGGCATGCATGACTTCAACCATAGGTGTCATGTCACAATGCTGTAACCTTTTAGCACATCTACGTTCCCGACACCGGTTATCAAGGCGCACGGTGAGTGCTAGCGTGTCGAGATCAGCAGGGGGATCATGGAGTGTCAACTCGTCCTTAAGTTCCTCAGACAACCCTTCCTGGTAAATGGACATGAGAGCTTCCGGACTCCATCCACTCTCTGAGGCCAGCTTCCTGAACTCGAGTGAGTAATCTGCCACAGACAGTTTACCCTGTCGTAATCGCAACAGATGAGGACCTATAACTCCCCCTGATAAACGGGTGATAAAACGCACTCCTCATTGCATTGGAAAAATGCTCATATGTGGAACATGCCTCGGTCTGTATTTCCCATATGGGTGTGGCCCAGGCTAATGCCTTGTCAGAGAGTAAAGCTATCACATAGGCTATTTTGGCGCGTTCAGTAGGGAAGCGTGAGGGTTGCTGTTCGAATGCTAAAGTGCATTGCAATAAAAAACCCCTACATCCATCGGATCCCCCGAGTAGCGAGCTGGGGGTGGTAACAACAGTTCGGAGTGAACCGCGGCAGCAGGTGCTTCAACTGGGTTTATAGGAGGTGAATTACTCAGCTTCTGTAACGTTGCAGCCACCTTATTTAAATGCTCCATGATCTGTCGGAGCGCTTGATCATGGTTGTCTAGCATTAGCCCTTGGTTGGTGACTGCAGCTTTCAGTGTGCAGAAAACATGCACACAGGCAAACATAAAAACAAAACTTAAAGGACGTGGAATAAACTCAACGCGTGAAAATGAAACTAAAAGGACGCGGAAAACTCGACGCGTAAAAATAAACAAAACCGTGAACACACGGGAGAGGAAATAACAAAGACAACGGAAAGAACGCGGAATAACTTCAATGCGTGACAAAGGAACTAAGGACACCAGGGGAAGACTGGAAGCAGGCGAACGCCGCAACAAAACAAAACCCTTCCCCAAAATAAGAGTAGGAGTAACCGATAGGAAGAGAGATAGCTGGAGGAAAACTTGAGATGGGCCAGTAAGCGGCGCAGGAGATAGAGACTCGAATAAGTATAGGTAAGTGAGAGATTAAGGTGGCGAGACACCTTACAACGAAAAGCAAAACCAGAGAAAGCAGAGAAGGGCTGACAACGTACCGGCATGATCAAAACGTTTCCGGATCATTGCTGATTGCGCCGATTCAGTCTAGGACTGACTCGGGTGCCTCTTGTGGAGGTAGAAGGCGTGGCATTCGAGCCAGCCCTGACAGAATAGACATAGGCCTACTATCATTTTCGGATTATTTTTTAATGAACGTTATCATTTTTCAGCACAATCCATTACTTACATCAATAACATTATTAAGCGTCACATTTCAAATATTACACATCACGGATCAGCCCTAAATTCTCTCCAGATTGTTATACATCGCTCTTTGTTTTTTTGCTAGTGGAAGTTTTCTTTATAGTGTAGGAGATGCGGAATCTGTCAGCAAAGCTACTGTATATCGGTCTGTCCGAAAAGTACGTCTGGCATTAAAATGACTAGTGCCCAGTTTTGTGGTGTTTCCTGGGCATAAGCCAGTTATGGACATCAAAGAGGAATTCCACAGCATCGTTGGTTTGTCTTTAATTCACACGGACAATAAAGAAATTAAGCAAAGGAGAAGCAATATATAACGAACTTCATTCCATTTACATTTTTAAGGATTTCTTAGAGTGACTGGCTGCATTGATGGAACCTACATATGCTACCTATTACAGCACCACATGAAGGCGATTACATAAACAGAATATCCATCCATAGCATTAATGTACAGGTACTAACCTTTATAATCCTTAATGAATAACGTACTTATCTTTAATGGTAACAAAAATAACGTAGCTATTGTAACTGACCGTTCCCATCAAGATCATATGTGATGCTTTCCACCTCATCACAAATGTTGAAGCCAGATGGCCAGGATCCGTGTATGATTCCACACTATACAACAAATCTGAACAGGGTAGGCCTGTGGTAGTTTTGCTAGTTGTTCACATGCAGTGTAATAGTTAAATCATTGCAAACCCTAGTTGCGATATAGGACACTATGACAGCCTCCTTCATGGAGACAGAGGGTATCCCTGCCTGTCCTATATCTTATGACTCCCTATTCAGGTCCTGCACCATGGACCACAGTCCCGCTACAATCAGGCCCACAGCAAAACCAGGGCAAGAATTGAAATGACCCTAGGAATCCTCGAGGCCAGGTTCCAGTGCCTAAAGAGGTTCAGAGTTACCCCTGATAGGGCGTGCCACATAATAATGGCATATGTGGTATTACACAACATTGCAACCATCCAGGAAGAGTGACTGCCTACCATCTCTGACATGCCCACAGATGAGGAACCTTACATGTGTAAGCTTTCTATTTGTTATAATGTAGTTAAAAAGATTTATTAGTTCTAAGATATATATAATTTAATTTAGGTTCTAGTAGTACAAACAAATAATGTTTCGTTTTCATGTAAATAATCTGTTCTGCTTTGTGATTGGTTGAAGGAGTCACATGGTCTGTGTTGAGAGGGAGTGCATGGGAAAAACGAAAGTAGAGAGAAACGGGAGAGCCGGGTAGCCTGTAGCAAATAAACAGCACTCCATATTTGAAATCCGTCTCCATCCAGTTTTCTTTTCTAGCCAAGAGTGATCTAACCACCTTTCACGGAAGCCAACACTTACACATGCATGTGGGTGACAACAGAAATGGTGGAGTTGTCAGAGACTCCATCTTCAATCACTGCTTTCCACATTAAATCATGCACCACCACCCACCCCACCCCACCATCCACCAGGGGCGGACTGGCATACATTGCTACCGGGGATTTCCCCGGTGGGCCGCCGGTGGTTTAACTCGGCCCGTGGAGGAGCCATTGCCGCGCACTGCGGCCCGTAGTCACGCTGCTGTTTAACGGTGTTATTACCTCCCCCGCTCCAGTCAGACTAACCTGCTCAGCGCGGCCGCGGACTGATCCAGTAAACACATGAACGAGTTGGACCGGGCCGCAGACTGGGCCAGCTGATGCGGACTGACGGTATGCAGCGGAGATCAGAAAAAAAAAACAACTTGTCCCAGAAAATCCGGGCCGCCCTACGAAAACATACAGCAGTTTAAATTGTAGATAATATGTTATTTTAAATGTACTGCTGTCGCCTCTGCAACGTCTAAGGCACCATGTACAAATTACCTCTACACGGTTAACACGGACGCAAGTGGCGGTCTTAAAGGTTCCAGAGCACCTTTTTTTTTTTTTTTTTAAGCTATTGAAATTCTTAGATTAAAACTAACCACCACAAATAGGTAAGAGGAAGAAATACCCACGTTAGAGTTGTAGGTTGTTCTTTAGGATGCACTTTGCGTAAAACAACTTGTTTGGTGGTCTTATGATGGACTATTTAAAAGCCACTATGTGGCTTTGTAATCATATTATTGCTGGAATTAATATTGTCCATATGACAATAAACGCGGTCATATACACTACGTGCCATGTATAGATTCATATACAGTATATATATATACACACACACACACATTTATTTATTTATTTATTTATTTATTTATTAGTGGGCCAGTCTGTCAGGAACTCCCGGGCCACTTTTTCTCCCCAGTCCGCCCCTGCCATCCACCCTGTAACATTTTAATATACATTACAGTCAAATTCACTGTAATGTTTCATTATTTCATTTTTCCTGTAAATATATTTTAGAATATATTTTAAGAATAAGATATAGTTATGTACAACCATACCACTTTGTACTATATTCTTATACTTCATTTTTATCTGATGCCATGTGTGTTTCACACCACTCAGATTAGACCTGGAATTAGTAAGTGTTCAATTAAAAAAATATTTAAAAACTCAATACAGTATTATAAATGTGGAGAATATAATATAATCACACCCTTCTGCTAAATATAAAAATATCATTTTCACTCACTTATTAACTCTGTTGGCAATTTTTTTGACATGCTGACTGCCTTTCTCTAGCAGCTACCGCAGTATTACATTTACGTATAATAATATCTAAATATTCTGCATACGCAGTCATTAATACTTCAAGCTACAGTGGTGTGAAATACGATGCTCGGCTGATTTTCGCGTTTAAGTCCATGATAAATCCTATTTATCTGCGTTCCATTAAGAATGCCTTATATAGTTACGCGTGAACGCGCTTCTGTCTGGGTCAACCTACATTTACATTTACATTTATGACATTTAGCAGACGCTCATCCAGAGCGACTTACAAAAGCGACTTACAAAAGCGACTTACAAAAAAACCTACTCAGAGTTGAGCGACCCTGATTACTTTAACTCCGATCAACCGTTTTGGAACCAAAAACTCTGAGTATGTTCAGGGTTAAGTTTAGAGTTTGTTAAACCCGCTTTCTGGAATACCCCCAGGTTAGCTTCAGAGCGTAAGTTGCTATAGCAACTGCCACCGCTATCTGGAACAGAAAACTCTGGGTTTTAGTGAACTCAGAGTTAACATACCCTGAGCTAGACACTTAAACCGCTTTCTGGAATACCTCCATGGTTCCCTTGCTTTGCGCCACTTCGCGTTTGTTTTCCAAACAAATCAGTCTTTTGCCGCTCTGACGTTCTCGCTGGTTTCACTGCAGCCGGAGCCGGTGTTACACCGAATTCTGCGACCGTCGAATTTTGTGACCGCAGAGGGCGCTATTTCGCAGTTTCAGTTCACAGGCACGAGCGCTTTACGAATGCTGCGTAAGCTACGCCGACGCGCTTTCTTTTCTCGTTTTGCTGCTGTCCACGAACCAAAATATGAGAGATGCGTGTATTTACATTTTATGTCGTCTGTTAACAAGAATGTTTCATTACAACATTTTTACACGTGACGACAGGAGTAAAGTCAGCCAATACATACGCCTGACAATAGCAAACTTTTCATAAGTAAGTTATGTAAGCTGCTGTCATTTGGACCTCATTCCGAATGGTAATTATACACTTCTGAATAAAATGTTTAAATATAGTCTACTAAAACGTTTTTGCTATCACTGCTTTCTGCTATTGTGGAGTCACAGTGGGTGATGTGTTTCCATGGTAGATGTGACAGATGTACCTTGGTATGGGGTCACCAGTTCTTAATATGTGACCCCACTGAATTTCCACCTATAATCATTTTGAAAACAGCCATGTCTTTCCTGGTGACCTACCATCCCGTCACCTTATTAGACAGAAAAAAAAAATTATGAATGGAATGGACAAGTGCACTTTGGAATAGGGGTCACCGATTCTGATGGCTGCTGTCTAAATATGTGACTGCTGTCCATCCCCATACAAACTAGTTAAAACCCAACCAAATGTTTTCAGGTGACTTACCATCCCTACACCTGTTAGCCAAAGAAAAACATTCATGAATGGAGTGGACAGACTGACCGTGGCATAGGGGTCACCCATTCTGACAGCTGCCAACTGGATCTGTGACTTTAATGTATCTTCAAAAATATTAAAAGATCGTTTTAAAAACGTTTTAGTAGACTATATTTAAACATTTTATTCAGAAGTGTATAATTACCATTCGGAATGAGGTCCAAATGACAGCAGCTTACATAACTTACTTATGAAAAGTTTGCTATTGTCAGGCGTATCTATTGGCTGACTTTACTCCAGTCGTCACGTGTAAAAATGTTGTAATGAAACATTCTTGTTAACAGACGACATAAAATGTAAATACACGCATCTCTCATATTTTGGCTCGTGGACAGCAGCAAAACGAGAAAAGAAAGCGCGTCGGCGTAGCTTACGCAGCATTCGTAAAGCGCTCGTGCCTGTGAACTGAAACTAACTGAAACTGCGAAATAGCGCCCTCGTAAATGTCGAATTGCCCATAACTTTCCTTTTAATTCGTTGCTGCCAACTGGGGTGGCAGCAGGGGTGGCAAGGCTTTCTTTTAGGGTGGCATTTTCACCCTATGCCACCCCGGTAGATCCGCCCCTGCTCCTAATGATAATAAGCAACTCCTGCTTCATTATTACCTGGTTGACCGACTTGACTACAATACATTACAAGATCGACTTGGAGAAAGCCTGTGCTAAGCTGTTGTAAGGTGAACTGCTGAGAAAGCCAAGTAAATAATGCATTACATACTGGGGTACTCAAATAGAAATTATGACGGGCCACATCTTATTTTTTCAATCACTGACGGGGCCGGTTACGGGGGGGGGGGGGGGGGGGGGGGGTGGGTTATAGCGAACGTGAACCGACGGGGAGGGGGGGGGGGTCGTTTGTTGTTGCCATAAAGGCAAAGCCCCGGCATCGTCTTGAGATCGCGGTGCGCGATTTCAAAATAAGAGCGGATAGCGCGATTGAAAAAAAAGATTCCTAAAAAAAAAACACTTTTCAAATCAGCTCGTGGGCCATAAATAGATAGCCACCAGGCCCGCGGGCCGCTACTTGAGTATGGGGGTACTAAATGCAGTGTAGAAGCACGGACGTAGTTTTGGGGGGGGACGGGGGGGACATGTCCCCCCCACTTTTTCAAAAGCCGGTTTTGGTCCCCCCCAGTTTTTACAGTTAAAACCAAATATTTAAGTAGCGACGAAGTCATGTCCCCCCCACTTTTTAACGGTTAAAAAAACAATATCCAAATAGCGACAAATCTAGCACTAGGATCATGCAGCTCCGAGCTCCCCCCCCCCCCGCTCAACAATTTTTGTTCACAGCGCTCAACAATTTTCATTCAACCACCCCCCCCCCTCCCCCCGCTCAACAGTTCGCCACCCCAGGTTGTGTCCCCCCCACTTATGAAATCAAAACTACGTCCATGTGTAGAAGGACCACTCAATTCCTGTCTCACCTACTTCAGATGACATCATTCAAGTACATTACATGCGTACTGCACACTAATCGAAGTGAAATGAAGTGATCATTAAGGGATTAAAGTGGGATAAGGGATCAAATGTCTAACGTCTACCTGTATCTCAGAAACTAAAGAAATGACCATCTGTTGATGCACACTGCCATCTAGTGGCGTTCTATTGTAGTACAGCGTCTGTGTGAAGAAATGATCAATCACACGCCCAACCACAAGCGCGCACGCACGCACTTTGCGCATCAAAGTCTTTGATTTCCAGTAAATTAGAAAATCCAACGCTGCAGACAACGGGCAAATTTCGAGGTAATGTTGGATTTTTTAAAATTAAAAACCACATGATGAGTGATATAAGCAAAAAATAAAGAAAAAAATAGAAATCAAATTATGGTAAAAGTGACGAACGTTAAAGAGAATTAATCGTAACCATTGATATCCCAACATCATACCAACTCAGGAGGACCAAGGAATTATTGATATCACGTTGACATCACAACACTGTCCAGAACAGCTGTGCGACCTTTAATGTTTACCATGTCCCGCTGAAAAAAAAGTTAGGTCAGACCTGTTTAATCTGGGCATGTGTGAGGTGTCCTGTCAGCGGCTCGTGTCCTCGAGCAACCACTGTTATTTACGCGCGAGACCATAATGAGTTAATCTCGAGGTAACTTAAAATTCGGCTTTAGTTCACTATTTTGCTTCAGTTTGTTCACGGTCGTGACTGCATGCCTCGCAAGGTCATTACAGTTTTATAACACGAACAACATTACAATATTATATATAGGGAACAATTATGCTTTGGTCACTAGATGGAAGCAGCGAGTTTGCTTTTTAGTTCAAGGGACATGCTAAATGCACAGACTAAACATGCAGAATTCGCCCGAACTGTGTTACTTCTGTTGATTTCCTTTCGTAATAGCACAGTGTTATGCAGGGGTGTAGCAGCAAATTCTGGGCCCTGTACACTCTCAATGTCAGTGGGCCCCTATAAATGCCAATAAACGAGGCACATGAGCAAAGTGGGCCCCTCTCCCTACTCGGGCCCTGGGTAGTCAGGTCCACTTTTCCCCCCACTACCACGCCCATGGTGTTATGTACTCATACCTTTGTAAAGGACGTCGCCTATGTAAACAGTCATGATTAGTATAAACTAGTAGAAACTAGTTTTATTCTATTTGCAGTGGGTTTTTTTAAGAAAGCGATTGGCTGACAGATGTGGAAAAACTTTATGAGCACAAATCGTTTCTGGGAATGGAATGTTCTAGTGAAGCTTTCCTGTAGAAAAAGGAAATAAAAAATCAAGCAGTTAAGGTGATTCAACAAACATAACAAATACAAATCCCCCTTTACATAAATGACAGACGGGGCAACTAAAATATTGAACCATCATTTCATTAGTCACATTTAATATTACAAAAGCAATCAAAATTGGCCCGGGTAAAAAAGAACGATTTCACACTGACTAAAATGACCAGGCTAACTTCACGCACCTGACTAACCTATCAATCCGACATCACATTACATTGCTTTGGAAGTTATAGCTGCTCGTCAGCGCGAGCGCAGTGAGGAGCGCGCGGCATCGCATCATACGCAGGAGGCGTTACGGGGGCGTGGCCCTGCATATCAGCCCCGCTGGTTCATATGTCTGTCCTACAAGCTCCATTGAGAATTGCTCTTTCGCTAGCGCGGCGGCTAAGTTGATATTGACGAATGCAAAAAAGGCTGTAGGTTTGTTGTTTTCCTCCCGTAGTGATACATTTGAACAGTAAAAGAAGGATTCGCGAGGTTGTGGCACGGGTAACGATACAGCGCGCGCCGTGTGGAAAACAGAAGACCGCTCATCCAGACGACGAAAAGTAACTAAAGCTCAGGCGGCCACAGGTAGCTAACTCAGCTGAGAACATCAAAGTACAGGTCATGCAGGTATCTCCGGACGAGGAACGAGCTGCGATCCAGTGCTCTTAGCTCTCCGCCAACCGATCACTTTGCGTCCGCCGACCATGTCCCGAAGAAAACAGAGCAAGCCCCGCCAGATCAAACGTAAGCGCAAAGTTTAAATTAATATCCTCCGCTGATTCATTGGCATTTAACACCATGTCAAAACCAGGAAACTAGTTAATAGTAATATGTTTCGGGGACTTTATGCAATTGTGTTCAATCTGTTGTGGGATAAAGCGATACCTTGTCGCACGAGTATTTCTTGGAAACTGCCAAGTGTTTGAGACACCAGCGCTCCTCCAGCCGCGTGCGTAACGAGCGCAGTTAACTTATTCTAACATGCTCGTTGATACTACACGCTTATATTTTTAAAACGAGACATATTAACAAAACTCGGCCAGTGGCGCTGCACGTGCTGTAAACAAGTTATAAATCGCGTAATCAATGTACTAACAATTACAGTGAATATCAACATTGTTTTGAAAACATGACCAACGAGTCTTGTGATTTAGTTCTCACTCTAACCAACGCTGACGGACATCATTTTGAAAAATACGTTCAACTAATTCAACTAAGTGATTTTTTTCAAGAGGGTTTTATTGGGTGTACACAATAAAACATATTTCGCCTGCTCTTTTTTAAACGTTCCGTTGCCAACTGAAGTATAACCGTTGTTTCCTGTTTAATTCTGTTGTGGAAACGTCACTGTTCTCTGAAAAAGATGATGTGAGTTCAGATAAACAGCGATCCGATCTCAGTCGAGATAAGGATTAAAATTGGATCTTTTTATTTGTTTTCTGTCTGTAGCTGCAGCAAGGCTGGCGATGCATTTTCCCCCGGCTTTTCACTTCGCCTTCCAGAGATCGGGCGTCAGATAGCGCGCGCAGCTGATCTCTCTGGCTGATAGCGGATTACAATTGGATCTTTTTTCATCTACCCTTTTAACTCTTTAATGTTCAGGCGCCGCTCGAATCAGACTTCTTTATACGTCCTTCCAGTTGATTGGCTTGTGGTTGACAAGTTCTTCCTGTTTGCACATGTGCAAAGGTTTATCGGAATTCTCAGATCGTGCAGTTGATACAATTATGCTATAAAAATAAAATATAGTACAACAGCACCACCCTGTCTGTCGTTCTCTCGCTCTCTCCCTCTACTTCTCCCCCCCTCTCTCTGTTGCTCTCCCTCTCTCAAAAGAATCAGCAGTGCTGAAAAGTCGTTTTGCTCTGGTGCCAGGCACTGTTTCGGTTCTCCATCCAGAAGAGATGCTTTGAAGTGATAAACACAGTAGCAATATCTTGGAGGTTGAGTTTGAAAGGGCTGCTCAAAAATAAATATTAATGTGAGTCAAAAGCAGAAAGCGACTCTTGAAAAGGAAAGAAAACTGGCCTGATAAGGCAGTGTTCGTTCGTAGCACCGAGCGTAAAGGCGGTAGCACGATTTGTTTAAGCTACCGCAACACTGCATCGCTGGGCAGTCATGCCAGGACCCTGAAGTGGTGGTGTTAATTGACATGTTCATGTCTTATTTACTGTAGGGCTCCTTTATGCGATCTGTGTTGTTTCATGCAGTGACTTTATCTGTGTTTGCTGTGCTATCTGAACACCCATTGTAGGTAAGGCGTGGAAAAAACTCTTGTGGTCAGTGCTCGCCAATAGAAAAATGCTTATAAACTTTACAAAATACCTTCATGACATAAGTGAGATAGAGACTGGAAGATGACTAGGTAATGCAGCTGTTGTCATAAGCTGTTGTTATAGTTGCTGTTATAAGCTGTTGTTATAAGCCTGATTTTACGTTCACTCACAGATAAACAGAAGTGAGTGACATGTCCATGAGAGAACCTTTCTTTATTTAAACTATCCACACCTCACTCCAGAGGTGCAGTTCTTCCACAGAGGTCACAGGCAGGTGTCACGAAGGGAGGTCTGAGGCAGTCTGACTCTATATATATCTGACTCTATATTCCCTCTATATAACAGAGGGAGGTCTGAGGCAGTCTGACTCTATATATATCTGACTATATATTCCCTCTATATAACAGAGGGAGGTCTAAGGCAGTCTGACTCTATATATATCTGACTATATTCCCTCTATATAACAGAGGGAGGTCTGAGGCAGTCTGACTCTATATATATCTGACTCTATATTCCCTCTATATAATGGAGGGAGGTCTGAGGCAGTCTGACTCTATATATATCTGACTCTATATTCCCTCTGTATAATGGAGGGAGGTCCGAGGCAGTCTTGACTTCAGCACACCCGTCCCCTCTATATAACGGTCAGTCAAATCCTCGTGTCTCCTGAATCCCACAACAGACGGAGAGCAGAAGACCAATCCCATGATGCCTCTCTACCCTTTAGTGAATGATTACATCATGGCCTTTTTTTCCTCAGAAAGACAATCAGCAAAACAAACAGTCATTAATAATGTGTGATTGCTCTGTTTGGCAACACCTCTTTGTGAGGGTGTGGGGTGGCATGGGGGGGGGGGGGGTATTACCATCCAGGCCTCAAACTAAAGTATCTGGTATCATGGAAGCCAGTGTTCAGAGGAAATATGTGTATGCGCCTTTTGTGCGTCATTCTCCCAGCAGTGAAGATTGCTCTGATAGATAACACACCCCTCCCTAGATGGGGCGATAAGCATGTGGCCCAACAGGCCTGGATTCCTGGCCTTGTATTTGGTGGTTGAGATGGGAGACCAGATAGTCAAGGCGGCGATCTCCACGACGATAGCGTGAGACCGATGGAAGCGATTGCAGGGGACGGAATTGGCATTATAATTGCATTTGGCTGCTGCATTCTCGTCTTTGTCGTGTTTGTGTTGTTGTTTGGGACTGGCTGGTTTTATCTTTAGATAAGTTAAAGAGAGAGAGAGAGAGAGAGAGAGAGAGAGAGAGAGGAGCAGATAAGAGCAAAATAGGATGGCAGAAAAGATAAGACTTGGTGGGAGAGGCAGGAATACAGAAATGGCGGATGGATGTATTCTGGGTTTTAAAAGCTTCTCCCCCAGTGTGATTGTAAGGGCAGATAAGGCAGCTGAGCTGATGGGTGTGGAGATAAGGGTGAAGAGATGGTAGAAGATTGCAGCAACTCTGCACTGGCTGACATCACTGTACCAGGCTTCGAGGTCAACATCCATAATGCATGACCTCCTGCTGTTTGACGTCAGAGGCTGATGTGCGTTTGAGTTAGTAGTGACCGGCTGATCCACAGACGGTGCCCACTTGTTTGAGTAGCCAGCACACGGTCGCCTTTCGAGTTGGCTCTTTTGAAAGTGTGGACGTGCGATTATATCTGCAGTTCCTGTTATTGCTGAAACTCTTCTCTGCTGCTTTTCTGTTGTCAGGTTCAGCTTTGTGGGGTCACTTGACATGAGGGTTAATCTAATATCCTGCCAAAAACATCATGTTAAATAAAGTGAGATCTTTCACACTGAAAACACACACACACGCACACACACATATACAGTGACTACGAACATGCGCACTCATTAATACACGCACACAAAAACACGCACACATACACTCAGAGCGTAGCTCCTTGGTGGTTTTTGTGTGTGTCTCTGTGTGTATGTTTGTGTGTGTGTGTGTGTGTGTCCTTGTGTGTGTGGGGGAGTTTTCTGCTTTGTTCTGCTTTTAGCTCGATGTGAACTTTTGATAAGGCCCGGGGGCTGATCTTTGGTGCAGATAGAGATTGCCAAGAGTGATAAGAGTTGTTATCAGGCCGGCGCAGGCAGGAGCTAGGACTGTGCAGCAATAACAAAGCCATACAGGGAAGCAGCAGGCTCTGGACCCAGCAATCAGTTCCAGCCTTAATGTGATTAATGTTGTTGTATAATTAGATGATAGGTGTGAATACATCTCTCCTTCCTTCCCTTTGCCTTGCTTGTTCCCTCCTTGTTCCCGCCCCTGTGTTTTTCTCCTAACAACCATAAGAGTCGACTAATTTAATTAAAACTAATTCCACATATTACTCACTGTAGATCCTGTATAAGATACCATTGAGATGTGGCGGAGTTTTATTTGATTATCTCTGGAGAGCTTTTTTTTTTTTTTTTGGACAGTAAAAGAAAAATATTCCGCTCTTAGCCACGTATAGAAATTAAAAAGGAAATTAGACCATGATGTCAGCAGTGTGAATCTGATGTTGATTCGCCGAAGTTATTAAATCCTGACGGATTGGTTTTTGTTTGTCTTTTTATGTCAATGAAAGCTGAAAGTTGTTATGCCGTTGGCTACACTCTCAGAATGAGCAGCGTCTGAAAGCACGATTAAGAACAAATGATTGATTTCTTAATGTACATTGGTGATGAGACGTATGAGTGTGGGTCACAGGAAGCTAGGAGCAGCTGTGAACCAGCCTTGCTTGTGTGGGAGTGAGGACAGAAGAAAGAAAAATATATTCTCAGTATGTGACTTGTGTATTTCCTCGAAAGGAGCTTTGATAGATAGCTATCGTCCTGGTGTAAATACCTTTGTTGAGAGCTCAAGGACCCTACTGCAGGTGCTGGCTTCCCAACATATAGCACATTACGCTGACGACATCGCCTTTCTAGCAAGATTCCCCTCACTGTTGGTGAAGAATAAATATTTGTACAAAAGGAGGCAATTAGGAATGCTATTGTCTTGATATAAATATTGTCTTTTCCTGTGGGTTTGTTTTATGGTGTTTCTAGGAGGGAAATGTTTAAGAAGAATGATGATATAATGGATAGATATTTGCTGTTACGATGTATTATCCTTCTCTGCTGCTTTAAGCAGAAAATCTTTACTTTGGGTTAGTCGCCAAGGTCATCAGTATTAACCTTCTAAATCCAGCTGGAAAACTAAACTGCTAAAGTTCTAATCCCAGATTTGGTTTTACAAGTTTGAACGAAAAATGTATAGCCAAGCCTTTGTTTCCTGCAGTGACCAGACACCAACAACTTTACTTTTTATTCATTAAGTAACTCTGAGAATTTGCTGTTTTGATTGGGTGAGATGACCGACACAGTGTTGATTGGCTGTGAGCTTTTACTGTGGTGTTACTGAGTGGTCACATTAAACTGCCTGTGGATTAAAATTTACTGCTTAGGAAGTGGCTGGATGTTGCTACGGTGACACCATGTGGTGTTCTAAAGAGTTATTGCTTCTTCCTGCTATTTACCCAGAGTACAAGCCTGAGTGAATTATGAGGAATAACCTCACACACACCTCCTCTGAACAAACTCTTACCTCTCACTTTGCCAGTTTTGGTGAAGCAGCATTTCACAAAAGGTCATGCAGGTTTTTGTTCAGTGATCTCCGAGGTGTGTTTTCACGGGGGCAAAGGTCAGCAGTGTAAAATTCATTCCCGGATGTAAATGGGAAAGAGTAAATAAACAATGCATATTGACTGTACTCCCTTCTGCACACATGCGTCTGCCTGTGCCAAGGACAAGCCTCCTTCAGTCTCGTATCAGACAGACTTTTGAGAATTTGAGTCTCAAAAGCTGAAGAGCTGTCTCTTCGTCCACATGAGTTATCAGCCGCACAACATTTGATTTTATTGCACTGCAGAGTTGAACATGCAAAACTCAGTCATGTCAGTCTTACACAACGACTCGGGTGTGTTCTCTAGCATTGAAGCCTCCAGCATGTCTTTTGGGGGATGGTTTTCACCCTCTTTTCCACTCTCTTGCACGTCATTCCTGATGCTTTAACACTCTGAGACTGAAACTTTCAGGTCCGTTTGTGATGCATGTAGTGGTGTGCGTAGCAGATAGGAATTATGGCCGATGACAATATTTACAATTGATTGTCATCAATGGCTGAGGACCATATTTAGAGAGCAGGGAGGCCAAAGACTAATGTATATCATGCTGGTATGTTCTTATTGTTGTTGTTTTTGTTTTTTTTATCTTGTGAAATTTGACAATTTAATAATAATAATTGTTAAACCTAATGAGACCCAAAATTGCCCAACTTAAAATAACTTTTATTTAACTCTGTTAAACAAAAGTTTGCATTGTCTCTGTTTAAGTAGATCTGCACTCTGTGTGCAGTACATTTTAAAAATGAATCAACTAAATAAAGCAATGTATCAGCTGAATAAAAATGGTATGAACTAAATATCCTCAGGCATTCAAAAATGAAACAAAAAAAAAACGCATTTGGCTGACTCCAGTTATCTGAAGATGACATTTAATTGGTTGACCACCAGACTGCAGGAGAGCTTGTTGTCTTCACCGCAACATCAAAATAAGAGACACATGAACAGTAGCCCAATAAAGTCCTAATTGAATAGAATCACATGGAATCACATGGGCAGAAGAGATTTGGTGTAGTGTTTTGATAGGAAATGAAATAAGAGTTTCCATAGTGGGGATGCTGTCTGTTTTGATGAAGGCTGGGTAATGGAGTTGATTTAACGCGCTGTTTGTAATGGGAGCCAGTTAGAGTTAATGAGTTAGTCTTTATGGAGACAGTAGATATGATAATGTGTCCGTGTTGAGGAGCTGTATTTGATGGGATCGTGGTTAACTGAGTTGATTAGATTGGCTGATTTCTACGCTCGGTTTGATGTCATGTTCTCTTATTTGATGTGCTTAATTGGCATGGCTGGGGGTGTTGGAGATCAATTTCATGTACCAGTGTACACAGACAGGACGTCTGGAGGGGGCCTCTGTTTGGAATAGATATCTTGATTTCATGTGTAGCACTTTGCTTGAAAAGAGATTCTTGAGCTGCGCTTTAATGGGGAATTTCATGTTTAAATCTGAACAGTAGGTCAAGGATGTGGTGCTGGATATTGCAGTAGTGGAGTTATTGGAGGTGCTGGAGGTGTTCTGGTGTGTGCCCAAGGCTACAGGGATGTTCTAGAGATGTGTGGAGGAGGGTGTGTGTGCAGGCCGCCCCGCTGCCTCATGGATGGAATGTGTCACTGTTACAACAGCCAGATAAGAGGCCATTTTGTCCTACTGTGTTCAGGCCTCCATTTGTGGGTGTTAAGCAGACCTTCTGTAGGCAACCTCTCCTCCACTGTCAGGCCTTTATAGCTGCTAAGTACAGCCGTAAAGCTCAAGGTGCTCCTGCTTTATGGCTGTATTCTGCACCTTTTAAAAGCTACTGTCCTGCAAAGTTGCTTGTGTTTGTGTGACCAGAGTCGGCGGGTTGTGTGATGGCTCTTGAATTTCCCATGTTTGCTGCAAGTCACGTCCAAGTCAAGGATCGCGTCGTCTTGCCTGTTGTAAAAGGGTCCTGGTGGCTGGAAGTCTGGATGCTCCAAGCGTTGGTCTCTCTCCTTGGAGAACGGGGTCCTCCAGCTGGTCTGGCTGGATGCTGGTCAGGACCTCTGGTTCAGAGGAGGAGGTGAGAGGAGAGATAAGCACTCCAGGGTGACTGGGACAAAGGCCTAAGAAAGAGGAGAGGTTGGACAGACACCTGGGAGCTCCCCTTAACAGAGGTGGTCTAGACCAGAGTGTCTCCTCTTTCTGCTCTCACACACTCCACTTGGCTGGCCACAGAATGTGTAAAAGGGAGCCAGAGAGAGGTCCTCCACCACCCCCACCTGCCCCCACCCGTTGCCTGGGATGAGATGTGTGTACAGTGAGTCACTGGGCTCTGAGTTAGGAGTGATCTCAGGTTTGCGGAACTCTTGTGTAAACCATAAGAGCAATGTGGCACTGATAGCCTGTCTATGGCAGTGTTCAGAATCTGAAGGCGTGGGCCCAGCATCTGTGTATGGTGAGCTGTGAGGCGAAGTCACAGTCATATGACTCAGAAAACAGGCACACAAGCAGGACTTTTACTTTGAAGTGTGAGCGCTCTTTACTGATTTTTGGCAGCATACATTTCCTGGGTCTCACCTTTATTTGTGTGACATAGTCCTTCTACAGTGACAACATCTAAAATATGACCAACCTGAACATTATTAACAAAGCCACGTTGAAAGCTATTAATAACTTTAGTGCTTGATTTCCAGTACAAATGATACAGTATACCAGTGACCGTGGTTTTCACTACATTAAAATTGCCTGACTAAACTAATTTCATATTGTGGTGATATTTGTATGACATTTTACTTATCCCGACAGAGGCGGGGGTGGCGGGGGAGGGTAGGAACTATTAATTCCATGTCGCATCTCATAAAGACCAGACATTGAAGCAGACCACAAACCCACTCTCATGAAGGAATTACTGGAACAGACTGGACTGAAAGAGTTACTATAAAGTGAACAAGTGTTTTTACTTAGATGCCTAGGCCCTCTCTTGTTTTGTTGGTTTACGTCTGAATCTTTCCTCTGCTATGTGTTGACTTGTTACACATTTTTTGAATGTGGAAAAAAAAGTTTCTGTTGATCAAAGGTCACAATCTGTTCTTTTGTTGTTATTAATCGACAGATGAAAACGTAAAGAAAAGCAGTGAACAGATTAAGATGGTCGTTAATGATAACTTCATCAGCCACGTTAGAGGGTACACTATCTAGACGTGAATCAGCGTAGACTTTGGCCTGTTTGGTTTGTGTGGTTCATCTCCTGCCCTGAGGAGGAGAGTCATGATTCCTCTTTTCCGCCTCCACAGTGAGTCCTGCTTCTCTCCCCTCCCTTTCTCACCTCTCTCCCTCTGTGTCCTGCGCCATCTCTCCTCTCTCTCTGCCTCTATCTCTGTCCCTTCTTCCGTGGCTTGGTTGTTTGCACTTAGTTGTTCGTCTCTCTCTCTCTCTCTCTCTCTCTCTCTCTCTCTCTCTCTTTCTCTCTCTCTCCCTCTCCCCTACCCCCCTCTATCTCTAACTATCTCTCACTCTTTCTCCCCCAAGCCTCTCTCATGCTCTTCAGCCCCTTTCTGCCGATCTTACCCCCACCCCCCTTCCCCACGCCTGCCTCCACCCTAACTCCCCCTGTCTCCAGTCAGACCTCTGGCCTCACTGAACCAGGTCTTGGCGGTATGATAATGTGGAAAGTTGAACTGGCCCCATTACAGCTTGGCTGATGGCAGTGGTGATAAGCTCCTTGATAATGGGTGAAGATAGGGCTGACACAGCGCTCCAATAGCCAGCCCTCTCTCCCCCATTATCATTCCTGCCCACCGATGAGCTCCCACAGCACTATCTACTCTCCATTTCCACTCCTGCGACAGATAAGAATGGAAATACTGACTTCATAGCTGACTGATTAAAGTGTCTGCCTTTCTTGATAATACACAGATAAATTATGTTTTTTTTCTCTCTCTCTTTCTCTCCCTCTCTCTCTCTATCTCTTTCTCTCTCTCTCTCTCTCTCTCTACTCCTTCTTCCACTATCTAGAAAGAGAGAGAGAGAGGAGGGGGAGACAGGGAGAAAAACCTCTCCTCTGTTAATTTCTCTTTCTTTGTAGGTTTATTTGAGAGGGGTAGAGGGGATGGGGGAGCAGATAGAGGGTGAGGGAATAGGAGAGAGATTGGGAGATGGGCCCATTAATAAGAAAGTTTCTGAGACTGGGTGAGCACTCAGGAGGGGGGAGGGCTCCATTCAAGTGCCTCTCGGGGACTATTACATTTGGAATCATGTTGACTAATATGCGACAAAGCGCTATCGCATGATCTGCATAAACACATGGTACATAACCGCACCCCCCCTCACTCCACCCAGGATCATGGGTGACAACTGAATCCATTTTCAGCCCCAGTGCAGGACAGTGTGGTGTGGATGTGGGTCCAGAGAGGATGACACCGACGCAGTTGAGCTGACCTCCGGGTTCCCTCGGTGACCGGAGGAAGTGGTGTCAGGCGTGGTAGCCCCGTCACAGTGCTGATGACCTCGCGTCTACTGTTACACGCTTTGTTTTTATCTCTGATCGTCCCGCTGAGATAGCGCGATGATGGCTCTCCTAAAGCTGTTTCTTCAACAGCCACCTATGATGTCTTCTCACTAGACCTTTCTCTTACGCTGCTTTTCTTTTCAGCGGTATGTCTCTCTCTCTGTCTCTCTCTCTCTGTCTCTCTCTCTTTCTCTCTCCCTGGCCTTCTTTGTGATCTATCTCTTCCTCTAGTCTAATCATAAACTTCCTTCCAGTGGAAATTTTCCTTCAGTGCTTCACCTTCCTGGATCACTCCGTTGATGTCACAGACGCTATCTGTGGCTGCCTTCAGTAACTCTCCCGCTCTCATCTGTTTTATGCGTGGAGTCAGGCCACCTGTGCTGCCTGTCACCCGCACACCTCTGGTCCTGGATCACATCAGCAGGCCAGCAAGGCAGATTCCAGGATCCTGGGAAATTGGGATTCTAGGATCCCAGGATCCTGGGAAATTGGGATTCCAGGACTCTGGGATTCTGGGTAACGGGGACTCTAGGATTCCATGAGTCCAGGGTTCTGGGATCCTTTGCCCCAGGATCCTTTGCCACCCCGCTTCACAGCACACCTCAACACAGGAAGTGTGAGACTATCGGCAGTGAAATTCCGTCTGTCTGTCCCACTGACTATCTGTCTGTCTATCTGTCTGTCTGTCTGCCTGTGTGTCACTTCTCTGCTTACATAGAGAGCTCCTGGCTGGAACAAGGTGCTGTTTGTTCAGGGCAGTGTAACTGACCTTGATAGATTAGAGAGCACTTTTTCCTTTCTCTCAGGGGCCATATGAGTGTGAGACAGAAAAGATAAGTTCGTGCGTGAATTCTTTTTTCTGTCTTTTTTTCAGTTCTTTGTTATTTGAAACATGATTTTACTTTGTGTGTGTGTGTGTGTGTGTGTGTGTGTGTGTGTGTGTGTGTGTGTGTGTGTGTGTGTGAGTGAACATGTGCACTTTCAGCAAATGTTTATATTCTCCTTGTCTTCTCCTTTTAATACTGCTGCAGCCACATTTACCTAAAGCTGAACTGTTCACATTAGAGAAGAAACACATACAGGGGCTTAATTTGACTCCGAGAGCTTGTCTTCATTTTTAAGGGCACCAGACCTTTTTCAGTTAGGCCACAAAGGAGCAGGGAGTGGAGGCGAAAAAAAGAAGAAAAAAAAAACCGAAAGAGTGATAAAAAGCCCAGATAAGGGAATGAGTGTGTTGTGTAGGAGTTGATATCGTTGTTATCTATCTCTCTTTCCCTCTCCTAGGCCTTCTGTTGTTTTTTACTCCTTATCTCACTCCACCAAAATGCCAGGAACAAAGAGGGAGAAAGAAAGAAATTACTGCTCGGATTATTCATGGGCCCTGCTGATAAAACGTCTATGTGAAAATTAAGAAGAATATACAACGCCGTTTGGTTTTTTCTGTGGTGATTGTTGTGTAGGATTACGTTTGGGTGGACTGTGACGTTCTTTGCTGTGCCTGTTGGAGTGTGTGTGATGGCCCTGGTATCAACCCTCTCTTCTCGGGTACCTGTACGGTCCCACACGCTGTTACACCTCCCGGTCTCACCCCGGTGACACACACAGACACAGTCGCACGCCAGCACACGAGCCCAACCTCCATGTGACACAAATAAAGAGCCCCAAACACAGTGGACAGGCACGTGTTGCCGGGGACGATAGGCCTGTGTGTTGCTGGGGACGGCAGCATGTCTTCTGGTTGTCAGGATGGAGCAGAACTCCACAAATCTTTTGTGAAAAAACTGGTGGTGGTGGTGTTGATGGTGGTGGTGGTGGTGGTGTTGGTGGTGGTAGGGGTGGGGGGTTGATGGTGGTGGTGGTGTTGATGGTGGTGGTGGTGGTGGTGTTGATGGTGGTGGTGCTGGTGGTGGTGGTGGTGTTGATGGTGATGGTGATGGTGGTGGTGGTGGTGTTGGTGGTGGTGGTGGTGGTGGTGGTGTTGATGGTGGTGGTGGTGGTAGGGGTGGGGGGTTGATGGTGGTGGTGGTAGGGGTGGTGGTGGTGTTGGTGGTGGTGGTGGTGGTGGTGGTGGTGTTGATGGTGGTGGTGGTGGTGGTGGTGTTGATGGTGGTGGTGGTGTTGATGGTGGTGGTGGTGGTGGTGTTGATGGTGGTGGTGGTGGTGTTGGTGGTGGTGTTGATGGTGTTGATGGTGGTGGTGGTGGTGGTGTTGATGGTGTTGATGGTGGTGGTGTTGATGGTGGTGGTGGTGGTGGTGTTGATGGTGGTGGTGGTGGTGGTGGTGGTGTTGTTGATGGTGGTGGTGGTAGGGGTGGGGGGTTGATGATGGTGGTGTTGATGGTGGTGGTGATGGTGGTGGTGTTGGTGGTGGTGGTGGTGTTGGTGGTGGTGGTTGTGTTGTTGATGGTGGTGGTGGTGGTGGTGGTGGTGTTGATGGTGGTGGTGGTGGTAGGGGTGGTGGTGGTGGTGGTGTTGGTGGTGGTGGTGGTGTTGATGGTGGTGGTGTTGTTGATGGTGGTGGTGGTGTTGATGGTGGTGGTGGTAGGGGTGGTGATGGTGGTGGTGTTGATGGTGGTGGTGGTGGTGTTGATGGTGGTGGTGGTAGGGGTGGGGGGTTGAAATGATAGTTTGATAATGTTTTATTCTGTGTCTTGTGGGGTCTGGTTTAGGGATGCAAATGATTAATCGACTTTCGATTAATTGTCGATCAAGAGGTTAGTCGATCAAAATGTATTAATCACGATTAATCGTTAGAGCGCGCTACTGTAGTAACTTGAACAGAGCGTAAGAACGAGAAGTGAACACGTGTCGCGAAAGACCAGAGTGGAAAACAAAATGAAGCGGGCGAAAAGACGTGCGGTGTGGGACCATTTTGAAGCGGGTTCGGGAAACAAGACAGAAACTGCGTAATCCAGAAAATCCCGAGGAGGGAAACTTTATTTTCCACGCAACTCGAACAATAGCACCGTTCTCTCTCCGCTCCCCCAGTGTCACTTAAAGGACCAAGTGCCTGTCTGTTAGGGAATTCGCTGCGAGGAGTAGTAGTCGCTACAATTTCAACATTGTTAATTTAGGCAAAGAAGTAAAATATTCTCTGTGTAATGCGGTATTGAAGTACAACAGTTCCACTAGCTCACTCAATTATCATTTGAACACCGTGCAGCTGTCCTGCATATCACCAGTGCACCTGGTCAACCTAAAATCACAGCTACACTGGGAAGGCGAGCGTTTTCGAAGCTCGCTACGAATAAAGAAGAGTGAGCTAAAAACAAAGCTAGCTACTGCTACTGCTGTAGCCCTTACAACAGATTGTTGGACGGCTCTAACAACAGAAAGTTACATTACCGTGACGTGCCACTACACTGACGAGAACTGGCAGCTAAAATCTGCAGTGCTGATTACGACGAACACGTCGGATAGACACACCGCTGACAATTTAGCTGACAAGCTCAATGATGTTGTGGAGACTTGGGCACTCTCCGGTCGTGTTACAGCATGTGTTCACTACAACGCTAGAAACATTGTCCAAGCATAGGCTCAATAATATTCTGTTTGGCTCTCTATTTAATTTCTTCTTTTTTTTGTCTAATGTCTAATGTTTCAAATGCAAGAACGGAGCCAGTCCTTAATTTATTCCTTTTTAAATGAAAGAATGTATTTTGTTATACCATAAAAATTTCCTAATGCATAATTACTTGAGCAATATATCATATAATACAATATAATTATCATAATATAATAAATACTTTTTGAACAAAGTGAACCATTTAGCTGATATTTTTAAAGGCCCTATTGAAACACTGAAATTCAGGTGAAAAACGCCGCTTATCGATTAATCGAAAGTCGATCGATAAGATCAATCAACTAACGATTAATGAATTAATCGATAATTTGCATCCCTAGTCTGGTTACATAAACTAAGATGATCTACCTTCGTTATTTTGCTTTGCTTCTAGTTGGACACTGATAATCACTGTACAAACTAGGGCTGCACGATTAATCGTATTTTAATCGATATCGCAATGTGAAGCTTCACGATAAACACATCGAAAGAGCCACGATAACTCCTTGAATAACAGCAAACTCAAATTGCATTATCCTCGTCCAGCAATAGAGGGAGCTATTCGCACTGCAGACTATGATCACGTGACGTATGTAGGCAAGAGGCAGAGTGAGGTGAACACGCTCATCAGACACGCGATTTGGTTTAAGCCTGGTTTACACATGACGCGGCGCGAGGGTTCGCGAGGCGAAAATAACGTAATCGCGATGGCCTCGCGCGCTGTCGATTCACGAGGTCACCTCTCGAATTTTGTAACTTCGCGCGCGCCGCGTCTCAGAGCAATGAACAAAGTCATGTTTGCAGGGTTCATACACCTTTACAAGGTGGAATTAAAGCACTTGTACGGCACTTTCAAGGTGCATTTCAATATTTCCCAGCACATTAAACTTAATTGAGTTAATTATTTATACATATACTCTAAATGATTCGAAATAATTCGCTTTTTTAATTCATATTATTTAATGGTTGTTTATTTTCAAAACGCCCGATCTTAACGTCTTCACGTTCTCTCATGTTTCGTCCTGGAATTACAAGAGGCTCGTATTTGTTAACGTAATACAAGAGAACTGTTCAATCAGACAGATATTTTGAAACAAAGTAGTTACAATTTCAAGCATTTTCAAGTACTTTAGCCTAAATTCCAGCACTTTTCAAACCTGAAACACAAAGCAACCTTAAAATTGGTCAAGTAAATGTTCATTCCCCTGTATTTGAGGGGTGTTTTTTTAAACTACTAGGCCTACATATAGTTTCGGACAACACTGCATTCTGCAAAAGAATGTGACACGGCAAGATTAAACGCTTCCGCCGTTCGCGGAGGTTCACGCGAGGTGTGCGGAGTCGCGCGCTACGGTCACTCGTGAAAGTATAAACCTAGATTGAATTTATTGTTGAATAAACCTGCAAAATATTTGGATTCATTACACAGTAAAACACAAAACAAATTAATGTGCTGCTGTTCAGAGAGACACTACATTTCTGTATTTTAATCTTAATTTATCGTGGTTCACATCGATATCCAACAATGTTATCGCACATCGCAATTCTAGTCCATATCGTGCACCCCTAGTACAAACTGACATGCTGAACATCACGGTATAGACTGACACTGAACATCACTGTATAGACTGACACTGAACATCTCTGTATAGACTCTCACTGAACATCACTGTATTTTTTGCATTTAGCATAAAATTGTATTTCTGTCTGTGTCTCCCTCTCTGGGCACTGAGAGTAGTGTTTGTGTGTAGTTTGTGTGTTCATACTTGACTGCATGCACTCTGAGATGGCCTCAGCTTTACTGAGTGTGTGTGTGCACGTGTGGACTTTCTTGTGTGTGTGTGTGTGTGTGTGTGTGTGTGTGTGTGTGTGTATGAACTGAGGTGTGTCTTCGTTTGAGCTAATGTTTGTTGCACTGTCCTTTATTTCTTGTTTGCCCTTGTGCAGGGTGTGTTGGTCCTAGAGATGTGTTGTGGAGGTCTTATTCCACTGTAATCACACATCCGTGCTGTGGGGTCATGATTTTGTTTTTATGAGCCTCTACGCAATTGGAATTTATAAAATTGTCTGCGTGCAGTTGGTTTCTCTGTTTGGATCCAGATTAAATAACCAAAACATGACTATTCGTAATTCAGCAGGGTGAGATTTATTAGCCGAACCCCGAGGCAATATGCACCCCATTTGAGGTTCACCGATAGTGTATATTATTAAATCAGATGGCGGACTAAAGAAATATATATATAATTGCTGGGAAAACTGTCATATTAAACCGGTCAGACTACCCACTGCCCATTATGATTAGAATCTCCTCTGAATATCCTTTTCACTTACACACACACACACACACACACACACACACACACACACACACACACACACACACACACACATACTTGGCTCCTTTTGCCCTTTCCTCTTTGTGCTCTGTGCCCTGTCCCCTCCTCCTATCTGCGGTGAGCCTTGTCTGAGTATTAGTATTAGAGGCAGCAGTGTCCCCTGAAGTAAAACAATCTACTGTAATCTATCAGTGTGTTATCGGTCCAATCAGAGCGCGGCGGAGCGAGCTGGCCTGGACTGTGGCGCCGTGCTCCCCAGCTGATAAAGTTTCAGAGTTCAGTGATGATGAATGTTAAGAAACTGCCCCCTCGTTAGACAGGATGTGGATATGCCCAGGCTGGCTGAGCTGGGCGGGGTGTCGGGTGTGTGTGGGGCAGACTTTAGGGCAGACTTTGGGGCAGGTGCGGGGCACCGTTGGCATTGTGTGCAGTACCCAGACAAAGGAAGGAGTCTTGGAGTCCAGCAGGAGGTCATGACCCTGACTTATTAATTTATTACTTTACAGACATCCCCGCCCTCTGCTTTGTCCATTATCCTAGACCTGTTTAAGTTATGCAAATCCTGAGTTTGACTGTGCACGTGTATCTTACAGACTTCATCTTACACACTCTCTCTCTCTCTCTCCACTCCCTACTGCCCCCCACTGTCTCTCTCTCTCTCTCTCTCCACCCCTACTGCCCCCACTCTCTCTCTCTCTCTCTCTCTCTCTCTCTATCTCTGCCTTGTTCCATCTCTTTTGTGCTCTCTCCCCCCTAACCCCCTCCCCTGTCCCCCTCCCCTCATCCCTCCCTCTCTTGCCACTTCATCCCTCCCTCTCTCCCCTCTGCCTGGGCAGTAGGGTATTGGTGGCGTCCATCTGTCAGGCCCAAGTCATGCCCCTCAGTCCCCTGATGACGATGGTCTCGATAAGGAAGTTGCTGTGTAAAGTGTTCAGGGCGAATGGCGATACACCATCGTTTTCTTGGCAGAGATGAAGTGCCCGGGGTTCACATTTCAGACCAGTGGCTTTGCATTTCACACAATTTCCCCAAGGTTTGTTTAGATATAATGATGTATATAATGAACACAGATATAAACACATATAATGTAATAAATGCATTGGCCATAAGTATTCTTGGATGTAGTGGACATCAAAGCGATTTATTGTGCGGTCTGTGTTGTTTTATTTTTGGTGTATGTCACCACATCTCCATCCTTATCTAGCTTTACACAGAACATTCTCCATCCTTATCTAGCTTTACCCAGAAAGGGGAAGTGGGACTATTTTAAAGACCTTAATGAAGATGCAGTCACCAAGGTGATGGAATTCGCCTGCCTGAGATGGCACCTAACGTGAGGTCACGTGTGTTATGCTTTGCTTGCACGAGATGAGTGTGGCGTGTTGAACATATACGCCTCTTATACACCGGGCCTGCCACCGAGAGGACAGAGGGGGGACCTCCGCTCACATCACAGGGCTAGCCCCTCGTCTGGACGAGCCATTTGTCAATAATTGACCGCGTCCCTCTCGTTAGGTCGCTCTGTGGGACGGACTGTGTGGCTCGGTCTGAGCTGAAGAGACAGGGGGCCATGTCTGCCTACCGATCTCAGCTCCCGATAGCGCCGCTAAGTGCTTTAGAAGTATTTTAGCTGAATTCACACAAAGCAAAAATAGATAAATAAATAATGAAAGAAGAAAAACGTCAGCCATCAAGTGTCGGGGAAGTGATATGGACTATAAAAAACCATTTGAGAGGCAGGAGATAAAAGATTATCCCTTTTCTTTCTGTCACTTTATTGCCTTCTCAGCCATCACTGTGGCTAATTCGCTTACTCAGGCAATAGTATGAACTTACAGTCTGTCTGTGTGTGTGTCTGTGTGTGTGTGTCCCATGGCTCTATGAAAGTGTGAAAGAGTTCTTATCCTAGCATTGTGGCCTAGATTTTTGTTTGAGAAGGGGCAGAAAAATTTACTTGTTTAAGATGTTTCCAAGTGTCTGTGTGTGACTGAATTACTTAATTTGGCAAGTAAGTGTGTGTGTGTGTGTGTGTGTGTGTGTGTGTGTGTGTGTGTGTGTGTGTGTGTGTGTGTGTGTGTGTGTGTGTCCGTCCAGTACTGTCAAATTTCAAATGACTTGCAGATGCATGGGATCCATTATCTTCTCAGAGAAGGCGAGGAATTTCTTTCCAAAGATATGGTGGAAGGACCTATCTCAGAAATATCTCGAGACCGCTAACCTTCATCAGATTGTCCGAATGCTTCATGGCAGCCGCATTCCACGGCTTGGCTCGGCCAATGGCTGCAGTCGTGAGAGTCTGAAGCGCTCTCTGAGCCCGGCCAGGAGATAAGCAGTCTGATGGAAACCATTTGGGTGAAGGAATGCATTCCTTCTGCTTTTTGATATGCTCCCGATAATCTAATTGGCATTAACAGCAGTTCTTGAGTTTTCCAAACCAAGATGCGTTGCGTTAATAGGTGTAAATCTGTCCCGTTCAGAGGCTGAGGCTGTACACAGCATGGCTGATTAGCAGTGCACAGCCTCTGTGATGACAGGTGAGTCACACACACTCAGGAGGCTAGGAAGAGACTGCAGACAGGACAGCCCTCTCCAGGAGAAGAGAAACTTGCCCAATGGCAAGAGGGCAGGTGGCTGATGAGTTTACAGAATGGATTTGAGAGGTCCTCTGAGCAGGGTGGAGGATCTGGGTGTTGGCTAGGCACTCAGTCTGGGATTCTGTTGTGTCTGGAGAGTTGTGTTGTGTCTGCAGAGTCTGTTGAATTATAATAGGTTGCCTGGTAGAAACAGATATAGTCAAGTTTAAAAAAGACTTGTATGCAAATGTAATGTGTGAAGTACAGTCATCTATGTGATATAGTGTGTGAAGTACAGTCATCTATGTGATATAGTGTGTGAAGTACAGTCATCTATGTGATGTAGTGTGTGAAGTACAGACATGTATGTGATATAGTGTGTGAAGTACAGTCATCTATGTGATATAGTTTGTGAAGTACAGTCATCTATGTGATGTAGTGTGTGAAGTACAGTCATCTATGTGATATAGTGTGTGAAGTACAGTCATCTATGTGATATAATGTGTGAAGTACAGACACGTATGTAATATAGTGTGTGAAGTACAGACACGTATGTGATATAGTGTGTGAAGTACAGTCATCTATGTGATATAATGTGTGAAGTACAGACACGTATGTAATATAGTGTGTGAAGTACAGTCATCTATGTGATATAATGTGTGAAGTACAGACATGTATGTG
This sequence comes from Brachyhypopomus gauderio, assembly GCF_052324685.1. Classification (NCBI taxonomy): domain Eukaryota; kingdom Metazoa; phylum Chordata; class Actinopteri; order Gymnotiformes; family Hypopomidae; genus Brachyhypopomus; species Brachyhypopomus gauderio. Next base: position 122,424 of record NW_027506939.1, on the reverse strand, counting down.
ATATAGTGTGTGAAGTACAGTCATCTATGTGATGTAGTGTGTGAAGTACAGTCATCTATGTGATATAGTGTGTGAAGTACAGTCATCTATGTGATATAGTGTGTGAAGTACAGTCATCTATGTGATGTAGTGTGTGAAGTACAGTCATCTATGTGATACAGTGTGTGAAGTACAGTCATCTATGTGATATAATGTGTGGAGCTTCACAGAGACTCTCATGAACTGTCTAACGTATTTCACAAGAAAAGCAAATGAAATGATGGCGTGTATTTTTATGAATCCGGGCAGTGATAAATCCTGTGAGGTAAATGAAGAGAGCGTTATGAAGTTGGGCGTGGAGATCAGACACTGATATTCTCTCAAAAAAAACAAAGATGTACTCTCACTAAAGAAACGAGGGGAAAATGAGCATCTGGTCCTCTTGTCTGGAGCTCTTATTTCCTCCTTAGTCCATCTTAAACGTTCATTATTCACAGCACAGCCAGGCCATGCATACTCACACCAGCCCTCTCTGACATCAGGAGCCCCTCCCCCCACCTCACACACACACACACACACACACACACACACACACAACCCCATTATTAATCATCCTTATCAGTCCCTCACATCTCCCTGTTATTTGCTGTTTAATCACTAAAATAATATCAAGAAGGGGGGGGAGAGAGGGCCTGTTACCATGACGACCAAATGGAAAAGGTCAGAGTGAGTTTATCTTATCAGCGATAGCGAATGGTTACTAATTACAGATAGGTACTACCAGCTCTGAGTCCACTGGGCCCTGCCTTAAAACACTATCAGCAATCCACACTGGTCTGATATTAAAATTATCTCCAGTCATCCACAAACACAGACGCAAGCGTGCGTGTGCACGCGCGCACACACACACACACACACACACACACACACACACACACACACACACACACACACACACACACACACACACACTCGCCCTGCCACACAGTGCCAAAAAGCCTCTAAACACATTGCTTCAGAATCTGTCATGGACCTCTAATAATGCTAATTCCTCAACAAAGAACTATAAAGGCCCTCTTGTACCTAACTAAATATGTATCTGTGTTTCACAGCGGTTCTTTCTATGAAATATGTTAATGCTCATAGCTAATGGAGATCATTTTCGTTAGCTATGTAGCTAACTTTCTAGCAATCCAATATTTCTGGTCTAAGTAACCTGACGAGTGCACACTGACACCAGCGATCTGTGAGCAGCAGCTGACTGGGAGTCATTCAGGCTGCATTACTGTAAATACTTCTAAGCTGACAGGGTTGAACTGGGCCAGGGGCGGAAGTTACTCAAACTACTGACCTCAGACAGAAGTGATTCTTTCCTCTAGTTAACTAACTGCTACAATGAGTTCTCATTAATGTTTCCTCACCTTTATTCCTGGTAATGACAAACCCAGTGTAATTAGATTTACTGGGGCTATGTAGATAACAGCGCTAATTAATGGTAGGTGTTTGTGTACGTGCATTGGCACACATAATGCAAAAAAGTACACAGGGAGACTTCTGTGTTTGCCACTCAGTCTTTGTGTGTAATTTTAATCACTGAAAATGGAATCTTCTTTGTGTGTGTGTATGTGTGTGTGGAGGGGGTGGGAACATAAGAGTGTGCACAAGCAAACAGATCTGTGTGCATGTGTGTGTGTGTGTGTGTGTGTGTGTGTGTGTGTGTGTGTGTGTGTGTGTGTGTGTGTTTTAAGAGTGTGTGTCTGTGGGTGCTTGTGTTTCCATGCACTCTTGCATTTATCATCCCTGACATTTGGCTGAGCTCTTTCTATCTGCCCCTCATCTGAACAGAACATATTTTTCCCATCAGAAATCCCGTTGTGACTTTTGCGTTCGAGGGGTTGGTGATACTTCCTTTCACAGCATCTACGCGCATCTCTCCTGGCCTGTGTTCCTTCTTCTCCCCCCCCCCCCCCCTCTCCCTGTCTCTCTCTCCATCTCTCTCCTTCCTTGTCTGTCTCTCTCTCTATCCCCCCCCCCCCCCCCCCCTCTCTCTCTCTCTCTGAACATGGATGTTATCGTAGTGCTGGGCCCCTCAGTAATGCCCTGCCTCTTGAAAACGCCCCCTTTCTTTCCTGCTGCCAGTCGTGCATTGGGCTCTATTTAACAAGCCCTCTCTATCTGCCCTACATCCCTTCTCTGCGTGCTCCACCCTTATCGCCTCCACCCTTGCACCATCTCCGACGCTTCTGGGGTTTTTTGTTGTTTTTTTTGTTGTTTTTTTTTCTTCTCATGAGCTCATGTGTCATGGTGGTACCTCTCTCCCTCTCACTAACCGCCGCCTGTCCCCCACATCCCGATTCTTGCCACGGCCTCCCGCCACACACTCTATGTCTGGACGTTCTGCGATGTCCCTCAGATGCGAGCTGTGTGTGAGAGCAATGATTATTTCTGTGTAATTCACAGCAAGTTTCGGAGAGACAGTACGTCGAACACCCTCATTAGCCGAACTGTGTGGCAGTACTTTGGATGTGGATGCGTACAGTGGATGTAGAAATGACAAATGATTTCAAGCAGTAGAGCTATGGGCTTTTTGATGGAAATGTGTGTCTGTGTGTTTGTCACATTAGGGTTGGATAGGTGTTTAGGGTTGGTTAGATGTTTAGGTTTTGAATACCTTCCCGAGGTCACCAGAACTCCCCTTGTCCAGCAAAGTGGGACCCTGGATTGTACAGATAAGAATGCTGTGTTTGTGTGTGTGTGTGTGTGTGTGTGTGTGTGTGTGTGTGGGGGGGGGCTCTTGGGGCTGGCTGCTAAGCAGTAGTTCCCTGTGTATGTTTTATGTGCTTTTATGGTGATTAAGTCATAACAATTATACAAGAGTCATAAAGGACAGCCTCTGTTTTCACAGACCTGAGAGATTCTCTCTCACTCTCTCTCACACTCTCTCTCTCACTCACTACACACACCTCCACCCACAATGCACTCCTGAAATAGTGCTTCCCATATTGCTATATATCCATATTGCTTTTCCCCTGAGCATATAAACTTGTAATTGATTAAAAATATATTTTATGTATTATGTAAATATATATTATTTAAAATCCTCCGAATAGTCCCATGACTAACATAAAAACTAAAGCATCACATTCAAATAAAATAACCATAGTTACTGTGTCTGCTTGAGCACTTGAATGCCACTATATGTGTGTGTGTGTGTGTGTGTGTGTGTGTGTGTGTGTTGGTCTGTAGTGGTTCTGTTTGTGCTATGGTGCAGGCCAGTCTAAACACTCCTCTCCTGGGCTTGCGCACTACCTCCTGTCTGATGTGTATGTTGGTGTGACCCAGCTGTGGCTGGGGTGACACACTCCACCTCTCTGCGGGACCTGTTTAGTCTATGGTTTGGCCGTGTTTGTGTGTGTGTAGGTTGGGTAGGTGTGTGTGGGTGTGTATGGGGTGTTGGTAATGTAGGCGTGACGTGGGACCTATGGCCTAGTGAAGCCTGGATCTCATGGTTAGAGGGAGGACATCTACTAAAGGGTTGTGTGTGTGTGTGTGTGTGTGGGGGGGGGGGGGGGGGGGGGGGGGGGGGGGGGGGGTGAGGTAGGTATGTTTTAAGGAGTATATAGAGGAGGAGATGATGGAAAACAGGAGAAAGCCGCCCCTCCCCTCTCCATCAGATCAGAGACTGAGGGCAAGGACAAGTGACCTGTCTGCATAACCCTCCGATCTCTCTCACCTTGCCCTACCATATCTAACCTCTGTCTCAGAGGGAGAGACCACTCGCCCACCTCTGAGAGGGAGAGACCACTCACCCACCTCTGAGAGGGGGAGACCACTCGCCCACCTCTGAGAGGGAGAGACCACTCGCCCACCTCTGAGAGGGAGAGACCACTCGCCCACCTCTGAGAGGGGGAGACCACTCGCCCACCTCTGAGAGGGAGAGACCACTCACCCACCTCTGAGAGGGAGAGACCACTCGCCCACCTCTGAGAGGGAGAGACCACTCGCCCACCTCTGAGAGGGAGAGAGACCACTCACCCACCTCTGAGAGGGAGAGAGACCACTCGCCCACCTCTGAGAGAGAGAGAGAGACCACTCGCCCACCTCTGAGAGGGAGAGACCACTCAACCACCTGTGTGGCTTTGACCCCTGTTCACACACTGTCCCTGTATTTAGACTGTATAATCCATGACTCTCAACTGCACTCTCACACATGTACAAATGCATTCTCAGTTACACTCTCACTCTCACTCTAGCTCTCTGTCACGGGCAGATGTGAAGCACATGTGTGCATACTCAGACTGATTTCATTTTTCTGGTGTGGTACATTGATTTATCAATTCTCACTGTTTTATGTGGTTTCTTTAATGTCGAGGTTTTCATTGGTAAAAGAATGTGTGTGAAACTGCCCCAGGCTTTTTCAAGGACAGTTCATATCAGTTCAGTCGAGCGTCTGATAACAGATGCAACAATGTCTGTGAGAGCTCCTTCAGCAGTACACTATGATATGAGAGTTACTATGAAGTCGGGTTGGATTTCATAACATCAGTACGATATGTATATAGTTTGTTTTTGTGGTTTTTTTGTTAAACTCTGAAAGCATGTAAACATTGACCTGTCTTAGGATACAGTAACACAAATATTTATCATTGGGAGCTGTGTGAGTGTGTGTCTTTGTGTGTGTCTTTGTGTGTGTGGTGTGTGTGTGTGTGTGTGTGTGTGTGTGTGTGTGTGTGTGTGTGTGTGTGTGTGTGTGTGTGTGTGTGTGTGTTTGTGAGTGAATAGGCTGTGACTTACTCAGAGTTGAGGTGATGTTCATTGTAAGTCACCTGTTCAGATTCAAGGCCTTGAGTGGTTTATAGCCTCTTTCCTTCCATGTGTGTCCTACAGCTGATCCACATGAGAGGCCCTGACTCTAGCACAATAACTCTGCATGTGTTTGTTTTGATAAGTGCAGACAGATGTTTCTGATTGTTGCCTTTGAGGGGCAAGTTTGAGGGGCAGGAAACCTTTCAAATAATAAAAAGGACTGATTCTCTGCAGAAAATGGATAGTTTTTCTCTGTTTTGGGTGTTGGTGAATTGTCCCTCAAGTAAGCCCTGTACAACGTGGACATGAACGTGGACTCCTGCTCTGTGTGGTGGGTGAGGGCCACCTGACGCAGGAGGTCATGTGAGGCAGGGGAGGGAGCATGCCTGAGGGCTGTCCTGTATGGTGGGTGAGGGCCCCCTGCAGGACGGGAGGGGCAGGACGGGATCCTGAGCTTTGCCCTGACTGTGTAAGCCAGGCATGCAGACAAGAGCTAGTCGATAAGCAGCCTGATAAACGCTAGAAAATAGCAGCAGATTTCAACTTTCCCACCATCCCCAGATCCGTGTGTGTGTGTGTGTGTGTGTGTGTGTGTGTGTGTGTGTGTGCGTGTGTGGTGAGGGAGATTGGTTTAAGCAATGACTTATTTCATCCCTTGCTATCTGCCCCCCCAACAACTTGCAAGGCCACTGAGGACACACACACACACACACACACACACACAGAAATGCTCCAACTGCATCAAAATCCTTACAGGCTGCTAATATTGGTTCTGGCCTTTATAAAAAACATTGAAGTATTAGTACACATTCCATTTGGAGCAAGATTTGACTGGCTGTGTGTGTTCATTTACATTTCCAGCATCTGGCAGACAATCTTATCCAGAGCAAC